>NC_081553.1:215973578-216206078 GCF_963082655.1 Stomoxys calcitrans
GCTGCCATATAGACCGATCACTGGATTTAAGTTTTTGGGCCCATAAAAGGCGCATTTATTGTCCGATGTCGCCGAAATTTGGGACAGAGAGTTTTGTTAGTCCCCTCGACATTTTTCTTCAATTTGGCTTAGATCGATCCATATTTGGATATAGATGCCATATAGACCGATCTCCGGATTTAAGTTTTTGGGCCCATAAAAGGCGCATTTATTGTCCGATGTCGCCGAAATTTGGGACAGTGAGATGTATTAGGACCCTCGACACTTTTCAGCAAATTGGCCTAGATCGGTCCAGATTTGAATATAGCTGCCATATTGACCGTTCTCTCGATTTATGGTCTTGGACCCATAAAAGGCTCATTTATTGTCCGATGTCGCCGAATTTTGGAATTTTGTGTTAGGCGCTTCGACATCCCTCTTCGATTTGTCCCAGATCGGTACAGATTTGGATATAGCTGCCATATAGACCAATCTCTCTATTTGAGTCTTGACCCCATAGAAGGCGCATTTATAATCCAATTTAGCTGAAATTTGACACAGTGACTTATGTCAGGCTCTTCAACATCCGTGACGTACATGGTTCAGATCGGTCTATATTTGGATACAGCTACCAAAAAAAAACAATATTTTGTTCTACAAAATTAAACAATGACTTGAATTTATTAGACCACTCAATGTCCATGCCGAATCTGGTACAAATCGGACCATATTTCGATAAAGCAGCAACGATGGATTATAAATGCGCCTTACATGGGCTCAAGTCTCAAATAGAGAGATTGGTCTATATGGCAGCTATATGCAAATCTGTACCGTATCCAAATCTGTACCATAAAATATGCATTTTTCACCGGACTATGACGAAGGGTGGTTTAAATATATACCCGAGGTGGTGGGTATCCAGATAAAGGCACTTCTTTTTACCAGTTATTACCCTTTTTGGTGGTAAATTATTGGCATCTCTGACCCTAATGCTGAAGGTAGAAGAGCATGTAGTAAACACAAACCAAAAAAAAAATGTTGTTATTGATTGTGATTGATTGAAATTCATGCACAATTTAAATTAATTAAGCAAATAAATCGAATATAATGCCAAATATAAGGCAAAAAAGTGTTTTTGCCATCATATGCAGTGGTTTCAAACATTAGTTTAACAAAAACATCAGTAACAAAAAATACAGCGCCGAAAGCGTCATCATCATCAATTTAAGTTTAACTGGAAAAGAAAAAATTACAGTAGGTACCAAAGATTCAGGCTGCCTACAAAAGCGTCATGTAAAGCTAAGGCCTGAAAAAATGTTTGGCAAGAAATTCTAAGTGTTGAGCGCTAGTCGGAAATATACTACAAAACAAAAGATAAACAGTGGTTGTATAATAGCACTATTTGAACCGGACCCGCTCCGCTGCGTCTTCCTTTACTTTAAATTCAACAATTAAAGAGCTTTTTGTGAAATACCATGCTACGAAAATAGTATTGGGTTGGCCAAAAAGTAACTGCGGATTTTTCATACAGTCGGCGTTGATAAATTTTTTCACAGCTTGTGACTTTGTAATTGCATTCTTTCTTCTGTCAGTTATCAGCTGTTACTTTTAGCTTGCTTTAGAAAAAAAGTGTAAAAAAAAGTATATTTGATTAAAGTTCATTCTAAGTTTTATTAAAAATGCATTTACTTTCTTTTAAAAAATCCGCAATTACTTTTTGGGCAACCCAATATATCACTTGACTAACAGTTGAACAATATAAGTGCCTTTATCTGAATCCCATATGATCTTAAATGGTCTATGAATTCGCTCGGAGGGTTTAGGGTTAATAACGTTTGGGTGTTGATATAATCCATTCTTAAGTTTTTATTTCAACCCGAGATTGTCATGATGTCCGATTTGGAAGTGTTTTCGGGGATGAGGTGGCCTTCTCGACTCCCAAATACTTTTATTTCAGCCCCATATTGCGATGTTCAGTAAATAATTGCTGTTGGTGGGGTGTTTGGGAAAGAGGTAGATCCACAGAAAATTTTTCCAGAAAGAGGTTATCAAATTCCTTCTCTTCTCCCAAATACCTTTCATTTGAGTCCCACATTGAGGTGGTTGGTGAATATGCCCAATATAGGGGTGTTTTGGGGAGTGGGGTGGACCACCAAACATTTAGGCCTGAAAATATATCAGCATCGTGGTCTACTTTCAAATATCTTTTACTTGAATCCCATATATCCATTGGCTTCAAAATTGGAATTCAAATTCGTTTTCTAATCTCAAACACTCATCATTTAAACCCCCTACTGCAAAAATTTGCAAATATGTCCGGTTTGGGATATGGGCCCTAAGTACTATCAATATCGAGATCCACTCCGTTTAAGACCTAAATTGTCATGGTGAGCAAATACGTCCTATTTGGGTATTGTTATGGGGGTGGGACGTCCCCTAGGCAGTTGGTCCCGAATGTTAACATAAAATTTGTGGTCTACTCCAGAACTATTGTATCAATATTGAGATCCACTCCATTTAAGACCCAAATTGTCATGGTGAGCAAATACGTCCTATTAGGGGATTGTTATGGGGGTTGGAGGTCCCCTAGGAAAGTTGGTCCCGAATGTTAACATAAAATTTGTGGTCTACTCCCAAATACCTTTCATTTGAGCCCCATATTTCCGTGGTCGGTAAACATGACCGGTTTGGGGGAAGGAATGGCCGTTCAATGAAGTGACTTGGCCTCTTATTTCAGCCCCATATTGGAATTGTCAGCAAATATGTCCTATATGGGGGGTGTTATGGGTGTGGGGCAGTCCCATAGACACTTTTTCCCGAATATTGATATCAAATTCGTGCTATACTCCCATAGACCTTTCATTTGAGCCCCATGTGGCTATGGTCGTAAATGTGTCCCCTTTGGAGGAGGTTTTTGGGACGGGGGCCCCCCAAACACTTGACCTCACATTTGGATATCAGATTGTAATTCTGCACTCAAATACCTTTTATTTAAGCCCCATATTCTCATGGTCAGGAAATAAGTCCTGCTTGGGGGGTGTTGTGGGGAAAAGGTGGACCCCCAGAAACGTGGTCCCACATTTGGATATCAGATTCGTATTCTACTCGCAAATACCTTTCATTTGAGTCCCATATTGCCATGGTCGGTAAATATGTCCGATTTAGGGGTGTTTTGGGGCTTGGGGTGGTCCCCCTAACACTTGGTCCGACAATTGGATATCAGATACGTTTTCTTATCCTAAATACCTTTCATTTGAGTCCCATATTGTCGTGATTGGTCTAAATATATATTTGTTAGGTTTTGGGGGTGGGGCGGGCCCCCCTAGGTATCCCATCCGGAATTTGGATACGAAATTTTTATTTTAAGGTTACTATAAGAGAACATAAAAAATTTCGCTTAAATCGCACCATCCATCACCGAGAGATCTGGCGTTTCTGAAAATTAGGGTAAGGGGGAGGGTCCGCCCCCCCTTCCGATATCAAAAAATGTAGTACCCTATTTTCAACACGTGATTATTATCCACCATCAGTGAAAATTTCATGAAAATCGATTTAGCCGTTTTTGAGTCTATAAGGAACACAAAAACAAACACAAATAGATTTTTATATATAAGATTTAGGTTAGGTTGAAAAGAGAATGCAAATATTAATCCGCCCCATCAACGGACATACACCTATGCCAGTAATCGGCTTGTTGTGCGCTCTAAATACAAAAAAAAATCTAAGTTTGAAATTCCGTGCTACTTACAAAATCCTTAATTGTCGAGGCCATCAGGAAAAAATTTTCAACGGTGGTTTTCCCCTCCTAATGATGGCAACATTTGTGAGGTACTATGCCATGTAAAACTTCTCTCCAAAGAGGGTCGCACTGCGGCACGCCCTTTCGGACTCGGCTATATAAAGGAGGCCCCTTATCATTGATCTTAAAACTTGAATCGGACTGCACTCATTGATATGTGACAATTGAAGGGGGAGGGTCCGCCCCCCCTTCCGATATTAAAAAATTTAGTACCCTTTTTCAAAACGGGATCATTATCCACCCGTCAGTGAAAATTTCATGAAAATCGAGTCTATAAGGAACACAAAAACAAACACAAATAGATTTTTATATATAAGATTTAGGTTAGGTTGAAAAGAGGATGCAAATATTAATCCGCCCCATCAACTCTCCCGAGTTGGTTCATGTCAGGTATAGTTTCCCCACCTAAGTGCCGGTATCTGCTAGACGTGAAAGCCGGGCAATGACAAAGGCAATGCTCCAGTGTCTCATCATCTTCCCCGCATGTCCTACACATGCTATCACTCGCCGCTCCGATTTTACATAAGTGAGCTCGTAGTCCTATGTGTCTCGTTATGATACCAATAGCTATATACTGACCTCCTACTTGCTTCGTTTCAGCAATAGCCTTGTCCTCTCACGATCTGGATCCCCTCTTAGGATTTTCGCTGTCCTACCGACTGTTTCGCTGTTCCACAGTGTAACATGCGCGTTCGTCACCCACGACCTTCAATCGGACTGTGTTGACCCGAATGGCTTCGGGTTAATCAAGTTTATTGACGGCAGTCCTCTGGCCTTCACCACCAAATCATCTGCCGTTTCATTCCCCCTTACTCCGTTATGGCCCAGCCCTTCAGAGAAGGCGTGGAGGCCACCGTAGCGCTGAGGTTAGCATGTCCGCCTATGACGCCGAACGCCTGGGTTCAAATTCTGGCGAGGCCATCAGAAAAAAATTTTCAACGGTGGTTTTCCCCTCCTAATTATGGCAACATTTGTGAGGTACTATGCCATGTAAAACTTCTCTCTAAAGAGGTGTCGCACTTCGGCACGCCGTTCGGACTCGGCTATAAAAAGGAGGCCCCTTATCATTGAGCTTAAAACTTGAATCGGACTGCACTCATTGATATGTGAAAAGTTTGCCCCGGTTCCTTACTGGAATGTTCATGGGCAAAATTTTTGCATTTGTATTTGCAGAGAAAGCGTTAATCTCTATCATGCACTGCAAGACTGTTGGTGGCCTTATTGTCCTGGTTGTTATTGGCCTTATGGCAATTTTACTGTCCGTAAAGATGTTCACACTCGACGTCCTCGCCTTAGCACCACACCACTTCACGCATTTCGTGATCGCCCGGATCTCCGCCTGCAGGACCTAATTATGGTCAGGCAGATCTCAAAACAGACAAACAACAAACAAAAAGTTCTCAGTCCCTGGGTTCTCAAGGTAGACCCCCATTTTATTGTGAAGGTATTCTAGTTGGTAATATTCTAATGGAATATGCGTGGCCGGTCTAGTATATAATATGGCTGAAATATAGGAAAAAGGTGGAAAAATATCTTCATAGGCTTCATTTGAACCATGACACATCATTGAATAGTGCAAAAAACTTGCAATGGAAAAATCATTCTAGTGCTTTTGGCCGAAAATTGGGAGTGCATGTGAAAAAAATCAAAAAAAAAATTTCCAAAGCAATTTATCAAGAGTTTTTTTTTCTTTCAACGCAGAAGAGGAAGTCGCTATGAAAGTGAATCCAATGTGCTGTGAACAACAATAATAATAAATTGCTGGGGCAGCTACAAGCCTTCTCACACAACACCAAAAATAAAATCAAACCAAAGGAACAAAAATATTTATATTGGGTTGCCCAAAAAGTAGTTGCGGATTTTTCATATAGTCGGCGTTGACAAATTTTTTCACAGCTTGTGACTCTGTAATTGCATTCTTTCTTCTGTCAGTTATCAGCTGTTACTTTTAGCTTGCTTTAGAAAAAAAAGTGTAAAAAAGTATATTTGATTAAAGTTCATTCTAAGATTTATTAAAAATGCATTTACTTTCTTTTTAAAAATCGGCAATTACTTTTTGGGCAACCCAATAGATAGATATTATTGCATTATTGCATGTGGCATGAAACTGACTTTTTTTTAAATAATTTTAATTAAATGGAAAACTAGGCAAAGAAAAAACTTAAAAAGTTTTTGCTATAAGCATGCTTAAGCAAAAAAAAGAGGGAATTCAGAAAATTCAATTAAAGCAAAATAAACAAACAGTAGTGAAAGCTATTTAAAAAGGAAATTTCCTTAAAAAATTTTTTTCTTTACAAATTTTAAAAATTCTATGCAGATTTTGCATTGATAGAAAATTTTTAGAAATTTTTTCCAAAGCCACAAAGTCCATAAAAATTCTCTTCTTAAAAAAAAACCTTTTTTTTTAATGTTATAGAAATCTATAAATACTTTAAAAAGCCTCTACACAACTTATTATAGCCCTTTTTCTCAACTATGTGTCAATTCACTATCCTCAACTTCATTCCCATGTTCTTTCATCATATCCTCTTTTTGTCAAATTGCAGATGTTATGCAGTGGTGTCATAACACCTATAACAATAGTTGACACATTCCAATGACTCGATTACCCAAATGCATAAATTCAGTGTTACCTTCAGTGAAATCAATAGCACAAACAACCTTTGTAATAAAAAGTTCATTTCCACCAACTAATAACTACTTAAAGTCACAAAAATTTGCCACGGCAACACCACGACAAATTACCATGAAAATAAGGCAGCTAATCACACTCAGAAAAAGGACATTCAAAGTGTAGATAAAAAATCTTTCACAAGGTTTTTTTTCCTTTTTTCTCTATCGCCCCATATTATTTTAAGTGTAATTCATGTATCTATGGCGGCTAAAAGTTTGATAGATTTTTTTTTGTTTTTCGATATTTCACTGAAACTCAAAACTTTTGTTGGGGTGTCAAAGTGTGAAAAATAAAACAAACCCCTCTCATGTCCCACCATCCCTGGCAAGAGTTATTGCCACACGCGAATTTGTGACAAGTAAATTTAAGCGACTTTTAGTTTGTTTAAGTGTAGTTTTACGCTATGATATGGAGTAGTGTATTATCGTCACTTTGTTTGTGCCCAAAAGGATGCCGAGACACAGGGCTCAACCCGACAACCCGAAGCTGCCACCAACCAACCCTCCTCCTTGGTGGTGTCACCATCACTAAGTGCCTCATGTTGGAATGAAATGTTATTAAATTAAATGTTAGTTGGTAAAAGCGCTAATGTGGATGATGATGTTGATGTCGTTGTTGCTTATACTCTGCGGTATTTTATTTATGTGGTGCACCTGAGTGTATGCTATGTTTATTAGCAACGCAAAAGTTTACTTCAAACTGTGTAGTGCATTTGTGGGCAGGCGGTTATTTAGCGATATTTCAATTTTATAAATAGTTCTGGGAAATAATTTTGGTTGCTTATTGCAGAGGAAAAATATTTAGGTTAAAAAAAAATAATATAAAAAATTTCAATAAAAAAAAAAAACTATAAAACTGTTATAAAAATACCAAAATAAATAAATATACCCCTAGCGTTGGGTATAAAAAAATAAAAAAACAAAACAAAATAATAAAAAATAATGAGCAATGAATAAAAAAAATTAATAATAAATTAAAACAAATTAAAACAAAACTAAAATAAATTTAAATTTAAAAAAATATATATAAAAAAAAGAACAAAATAAAGTAAAAAAAATAAAAAAATTAACAAACAATTAAAATAAAGTAAAATAAATTAAAAAAATATATAAATCAAAAAAATAAAAGATAAAAAATAACAAAAAAAAAACAAAAAAATTAATTAAAAATTTTAATAAAAAAAAATAAATTAAAAATTTTAATAAAAAAAAATAAATTAAAAATTTTAATAAAAAAAAATAAATTAAAAATTTTAATAAAAAAAAATAAATTAAAAATTTAAAAAATACTTTAAATTAAACTACAAAATTAATGAAAAAAAATTTAGAAACAATTGAAAAATAACAAACAAAAAAAATTTACAAAAAAATTATAATAAATTAGAAAAATAAAAAAAAAACATTAAAGTAAATAAAAAAAAATAAAAAAAAAATAAAAAAAAAATAAAAAAAAAATAAAAAAAAATAAAAAAAAAAAATAAAAAAAAAATAAAAAAAAATAAAAAAAAAATAAAAAAAAAAATAAAAAAAAATAAAAAAAAAATAAAAAAAAAAATAAAAAAAAATAAAAAAAAAAATAAAAAAAAAATAAAAAAAATATATATAAAAATTTATAAATAAAAAATACAAAAACAAGAATTAAAAAAATTTGTATGTAAAGGCATATTAAGTTCGGTCGGGCAAAATTTTACATACCCTGCACCATGAATCTCATTTGTCGAAGAGAGTATTTCAAGTATCTCTTTTTAGGCAAACAAAGGATAAAAGAAAAGAATTGCTATGTTATTGGAATCAGGGACGTAGGCAGGGGTGGGGGGCTTGAGAATGCTCGCCACTATCACAAGTCTGACACCTTTCACCCTAGCTGTACTTTTCCACCACATGTATTTTCTTTGAAGTGATAAACTTTTTTATACGATTATTTAGCCTGCATGGCAAACACATATCATTTGTGCGCATCTATTGGAAGATATATTAATGGGTTCGAACGCTGGACAACGGCATCGGTGCGAATCCCGGTCGGGCTCTGCCGCTTTTTTATTTTCAAGTTTTTTTTTTTGCCTATTAGGGCGAAGATCATTTAAATTCACAATTTTTCGTTCTGCTTCTCTTTCGAGACGAGCCCAATGATCGAAAATTCGAAAATGTGCACACGGAGAAACAGCAAGAGCCCTTGTTGTTGTCTAGCGTTCGAAGCCACTAATACAACTTCCAAAAGATATTCACAAAAACAACCACATTTTGAGAGCTTTAAAAGATTAGGATCGCCCTATCAATAGTGTATGGGTAATCTATGGAAAATTCAGCGCTGACTTTATGACCAAATTTCACCGCCAATGGGACAGTTCCTGCACCCAATAGCGACCACAATTTTCAAAAAAAAAAAAACGTTTTGGCGTGGGTCCCCCCCAAAATGAAATCCTGACAACGTCCCTGATTAGAACTACATCAAGTTATGGTCCGATTCGGACCATAATTAAATTGGAAGTTGGAGACCATAGTGGAAGATGTTATGTAAAATATCAACCAAATCGAATAAGAATTGCGTCCTTTAGGGGCTCAAGCAGTAAAATAGGGTATATAGAGGATCTGCGTCAGGCTATAGACCGAATCAGACAATATTTGACACGTATATTTAAGGTCATGGGAGAAGCCGTTGAACAAAAACAAAAAATAGGCTCAAGAAGTTAAGATCCCAGATCGGTTAGTAAGGCAGCTTTATCAGGTTATGGACCGATTTGAACCATACTTAGTTCGGTTGTTGTAAGTCATAACGAAACACGATATGCAAAATTTCAGCCAAATCGGATAAGAATAGCAGCCTCTGGTGGCTCAAGAAATCGAGACCCCAGATCGGTTTATAGGACAGCTATATCAGACTATAGACCGATTTCAACCATACTAAGAACAGTTGTTGGAAATCATAACGAAACACGTCATGCAATATTTCAGCCAAATCGGGTAAGATTTGCAGCCTCCAGTGGCTCAAAAAGTCAAGACCCTAGATATGGCAGCTATATCAGGTTATGAACCGATATGAATCATTCTTAGCAAAGTTGTTGAAAGTCATAGCAAACCACTTTATGCTAAATTACAGCCAAATCGGATTAGAATTGCGCCCTCTAGTGGCTCAAGATGTCAAGATTCAAGATAGGTTTATAATGTTAAAACTATTTTTTCTCCCTCCCCCTTACCCCAAAAGCACCACCTAAAAATAAAAGTAGACCGATCGGGACTATATCGGACTAAATAAAAGCTTTTCACGAGTAGAGTATTAATTTGATAATAAACATTGAGTCCAGGTACCTAGGGGGCCGCCCCGACCCAAAACTCCCTCAAATGGCCATATTGGACGATAATGACAATATAGGACTCAAATGAAAGGTACTACGGAGTAGATTACGAATATGGGACCGAACGCTTTCGCTTCGAATGAAATTTCATCTCGTGCTTAATGGGTGTTGTACCATTTGTATATAAATTTTGATGCCAAGTTTTTATAAATAATGCTCGATTTAAACATTCGCGTTCTTAAATTTCAAAAATTCCCTTTCAATAAAGAAATACATAATTTCGAACGATTTAACTCGTTCGCGTATGCGGTAATTCTGCCCCTGATCTGGAAGGAGCAATAGGCTATAGAATTTGTCGATATCGCATCACGCAAAAATAAAAGTGAACCGAATGGGACAATATGGGACTCCAATGAAAGATATTAGGGAGTAGATTGCGAATATGGTCTAGAAGGAGCAATAGACTAAAGAATTTGTTGATATCGTAAGAGGCGGACCCTCCCCCTTACCATAAAAGCACCACGCAAAAATAAAAGTGAACCGAATGGGTCAATATGGGACTCAAATGAAAGGTATTAGGGAGAAGATTACGAATATGGTCTGGAGCGAGCGAAAGGCTATAGAATTTGTCGATATCGTAAGGAGGCGGACCCTCCCCTTTACCATAAAAGCACCACGCAAAAATAAAAGTGAACCGATCGGGACAATATGGGACTCAAATGAAAGGTATTAGAGGAGTATATTACGAATATGGTCTGAAGAGAGCAAACGGATAAAGAATTTGTTTATATTGTAAGGGGGCGGACCCTTGTTGATATCTTAAAGAGTCGGACCCTCCCCTTACCCCAAAAGGACCACGCATAAATAAAAGTGAACCGATCGGGATAATATGGGACTCAAATGAATAGTATAAGGAAGTAGATTATGAATATGGTATGGAAGGAGAAAATTTTATAAATTTGTTGATATTGTAATGGGCGGGCCCTCCACCTTACCCCCACCTTACGAAAAATAAAAGTGGACCCATCGGGACAATATCAGACTTAATAGTGTTTGGGAGTAGATAAATAAATTATTCTAGGCAGATATATCTATATCTTCCCTAACAGAAATGTTTTTTTTTTTTTTTTTGTATGTGGCGTCATGCCCCAAATATTTTTTCGAACTCGTGGAGTTAAAAGAGTTCTCGAGAATCTAGACGTAAATAAATTCCCGGGCCCAGATGGCATATCAACACTTGTCTTACGCAAGTGTTCTTCGACGCTCGCTCGTCCATTACGCAACCTTTTCAACCTTGCCTATCGTGCGGAAGTCTTCTCGGCGCGTTGGAAGGTTGCGAACGTTCAGCCAATACCCAAGAAGGGTGAGGCAAAAAACCCTGCGAATTATTGACCAATTGCGATATGATTCGCTCTCTCCAAGGTCATGGAGAGCATGGTTAATCATCATCTTGTGAGGTATTTAGAGTCTAATGGCCTTCTTAGCGATCAACAGTATGGGTTCCGCAGAAATCGCTCTACGGGCGACCTCATGGCACTTCTGTCGGAACGTTGGAGTCGCTCAATCCACTAGTTTGGTGAGAGTATGGTCTGGATATCTCCAAAGCATTTGATCGGGTCTGGCATGGTGCACTACTATCAAAGCTTGTCGCATTTGGTGTCGCTAATGGCTTCGTTCGATTTATTTCGAGCTTTCTCAGAGATCGCACTATTCGAGTCCTTAAAGATGGTTTCTCATCCAATGAGCATAAATTGACCGCCGGTGTACCCCAGGGCTCTGTTCTTTCGCCTTCTCTTTTTCTTACTTTTCATCAACGATCTATTGGGCCAGACATCGAATCCGATCTACTCATTTGCGGATGACTGTAATCCCTGTCATTCGTACTCATTCGACCATTCGTACTCATTCGACCATTCGTACTCATTCGACCATTCGTACTCATTCGACCATTCATACTCATTCGACCATTCGTACTCATTCGACCATTCGTACTCATTCGACCATTCGTACTCATTCGACCATGGATGATATACTCTGCCAGGATTTGCTGGCCATTTCTGAGTGGGGTCGAACGAATCGAGTAGATTTTAATGTTGTCACACAAACGATTCGCTGACCCATTACCATCATCTTTGTCTATCTACGGTGTAGATGTTGAGCAAGCTCTTGATGTTCTGGGCATGAAAATACAAAGTAATGTCCTTTGGGCTAGACATGTATTTGAAGTGTCGAAAGAAGCATTCAAGTGATTAGGCTTCCTTGAATGTTAAAAGAATTACTCCACTCCGTCTGATCTTCTTAACATATACACCACTTTCATACGGCCGAAAATGGAGTACAACTCACATGTATGGGCTGGAGTTTCAAAATCATCTCTGCAGCTACTGGACCCTGTATAGAGGAGATCGATGGCGTTGATTGGGAACAATGTTGTATCCAACTCTATTGCCTCCCTTCATCGTTGTCGCAATGTGGGTCGTTTGGCGCTGTTCTATCGGTACATTCATGGTGTGTGATCGTCTGATTTCCCTTCGTCTTCTTACTCCTGAAGTAAGGATGTATGTCAGGGATACTAGACATTCCAGGAACTCACATCCGTTTGTAATTGCATTATAGAGAGAATTATTATTTCGCTCGAACCGTTCGTATGTGGAATCGACTTCCGGCTAATGTTTATCCCACCCACTTTGACATCCAAAGATTTAAGACATATGTCAATATACGCTACATCCTTTTCCCCCTCCAATTCCTAATTTCCCCTTGCCAATGCAATGCACTGCATTCATAGGGGACATCCCCTGAGTGTTGGCCGACAGAAAAAAAATTTTTTTGTCTACGGCTATCTTGCGGAAAAAGTTTTATAAATGAAGATATTACTCCAAAAATACTATTTGCTTGGTACGATATTATGGACAAAACAACTGATCATGGGCAGAGAAACCACAAAATCAAACTTAAAAAAAGGAGGAAAAAAACTGTATTAACACCTATACATCTGTGAATAATTCCCCTTGCCAGCAAGGGAAAACATCTAAAATTGTAATATTCATTTTCCTCTCCTTGCCGCTTCTCATGCGGCCCTTAAATGCAGACCATCTAGTGAATGATTCATTTATGGCTGCTTATTTTGTTTATGCCTTTGTTTTTCATATTGTAGTTGGCCAAAAATACGTTCGATCTTAACCACAGAGCGCACTAACGTTTTAATGTAGAAAAAAAAACTGAAATTGAAATAATAATAATTATAAGTTTTTCATCATCATAGTTTTTACGCAAACCATTCGCTCAGCACAAAATATAAGGTGTTGAAAATCATAAAGAAATCGAAGCAAATAAAAGCAAAAAAAAAAAACGAAAACAACGAAAAAAAGCCTCATCGTCTAAGAAATCTTTGTATTTCTAACACTTGGGTGTTCAATTAAACAGAGCATAACAACCAAGAAATATCTAAGTGGTTTTTGGAAGCTCTTATATGCTGCTTTGGTCATTACATTCAAAATTGGCAGCAAACGAACGAAGTCAAAAAAAAGAAAAAAACTAAATTGTTCAATAAGCAGGAAAACCACATAGAATGGTACCATGTAATGTTTCAGCATTGATAGAGGAGAAAAAATGTATCGCTAAATTTTTGCACTTGTAGAAAAGTAAAATATTGCTGAGCTGAGCAGGTGTTATAAAAAGGCTTTGATGACAGATGTGTAATAAAAGCTCTTGAAAAGATTTTTATTTTAAAAATGACCCCAAGATATAGCCACCATTTGTAGCCAAGTGCAGCTATACGAAATATTAACTGTATTGTGAATAATCGAAGTTACACCTACTTAAAATATTAAAAATTAAAGATTTAAATTAAGGTTTTTAAATCTAGTAAAAAAATCCATAACTGAAGGAATATTCTCCTTAAAGTAAAAAAAAAATTAATTAAAAATTTAAATTTTTTAAATACAATTAAAAAGCATATCTTAATCTCTCTTTAGCTTCTACAGTCGGTCAATAAATCAATTCATATTGTGTTGATCTCTAATTAGCGTACTTCTGGAAATGTTGACACAAATTAAAGCTTCTAGAAGCTCCAAAAATGAAAATTGTTCCTTTTTGACTCGTGGTTGTTGCTGTTGTAGCCACATGTCTGTATGTGGAGATCCTCGACAAGCTCCATAGATGGCCAAGATGACCATTGGTTATTTAAAGGCGGCCAAAAAGCACGCCTTGTCATATCGAACATCATTCGCACTCAGCTAGCTTCTCACTGAGACTATTCACTTGATACCGCTGATTCTCCGCGACTGTAGTTGCAGCTACTTCGTATGGAGCACCCCACTATCCGCAACCTGTGGAAGAGGCGCCCGGTAGATCGCAGCTAAGCTTCTCGTGACAACGATAAATACTACACAGTGTGGAGCTCAAAGTTTCAGCCTATGTGGCGCTAATAGTTATCCAGCATCAGGGTACCTCGAGGTAATTGTAGAATCTTGGGCGTGTGATTTGAACTTGTGTGTGTGATTGAAATTAAACCACAACATAGTTGCACAATCGCACATACAAATTGGTAGTAGATTTGGAGAAATCGAAAAAACACCCCCTATGGCAATCCCAAAATCGTAAGCATGCGAAAAAGAAAACATTGACTTACGTAAGTGCCGGCGAAAAATAGAATTCGACATATACAAACCGAAAAAGAGTCGATTGTTTGTTCGTCTGGATTATTGTTCGACATCCACAAACAGCGTATAATGTATTTTATTAACCTTTTAATTTAATTGGGTTTTCACCATAAGAACTTGTCTAAATTTTTTTTTTAAATATACAAAAAATAATGCAACACAAAAGTTTGTGTTAATAAAATTTAACTAATTTAAAGAAGCAAAATTAACATATATAAGAAAAAAAGTAAAACAGAATAAAAATAAATAAACAAATAATAAAAAAAAAAAAAATCAAAATAAAGGTAAAAATAGAAAATGAAAAAAATAAAAATGAAAATAAGTAAAAAAAAAATCAAATTTAAATAAAAAAGAATTAAAAGCAAACAAAACTGAAAAAAATAATAAAGAAATTAAAAAATATATAAAAAACAAAAACAAAAAAACACTAATAATAACAAAAAAAAAAAAATAATAAAAATAAAAAAAAATAATAAAAATAAAAAAAAATATAATACTAAAAACAAAATAATTAAAAATATAAAAAATTAAATGTAAAATATAATATTAAAAAAAAAAAATATATATATATATATAAAATAAAAAAAATTATAAAATTAAAAAAAAATATAAAATTAAAAAAAAAATAAAAAATAATAAAATAAAATTAAAAAAAATTAAAAATAAAAAAAATCATCTTCTTTTGTAAAAAATCTTTTAAAAGTCAAGCAGAATAGTTTTTAAAAGAAAAATAAATAAAAAAAAATAAAAAATTAACAAACAAAAAAGTGAAAAATATAAAAACATTAACCTAAAAAAATTAAAAAAACCCAAATAAAAAAACTTAAAAAAAAATAAAAATATTTAAATATAAATTAAAAAAATTATAAAAATATAAAATAATAAAAATAAATATAAACATAATTAATTAAAAACAAACAAAAAAAAAATAAAACTGAAAAAATAAAAATAATAAAGAAATAAAAAATATATTGAAAGAATAAATAAAAATATAAGAATAAAAAATTAAAAAAATATATAAAATTAAAAAAAAAAAGTATAAAATTAAAAAAAAAAAAGAAAATTATAAAATCAAAAAAAAAATTAAATTAAAACTTAAAAAAAATTATCATCTTTTAGTAAAAAAAATCTTTTTAAAGTCAAGCTGAATAGTTTTTAAAAGAAAAATAAATAGCAACACAAAAATAATTGAAATATAAAAAAAAATTTAAAAATAATAAAAATATAAAAATATAAAACAAAAAAATATATAATAAAAACAATATAAAATAATAAATAATTAAGTAAATATAATAATTAAAATTATAAAGTCAAAAATAAAAAAAAAATCATATTTTAGTAAAAAACGTTTTTAAAGTCAAGCTGAATAAAATGAAATGAAAAAAGTTAAAAAAAAAATAAGAGCAAGTAAAAGCGTGCTAAGTTCGGCCGGGCCGAATCTTATATACCCTCCTCAATGGATCGCATTTGTCGAGTTCTTTTTCCGGCATCTCTTCTTAGGCAAAAAAGGATATAAGAAAAGATTTGCTCTGCTATTAGAGCGATATCAAGATATGGTCCAGTTAAATTATTGGTCCAATTAATTTATATGTAGGAGACCTGTGTAAAATGTCAGCCAATTGGAATAAGAATTGCGCCCTTTGGGGGCTCAAGAAGTAAAATAGAGAGATCAATTGATATGGGAGCTGTATCGGGCTATAGACCGATTCAGACCATAATGAACACGTATGTTGATGGTCATGAGAGGATCTGTCGTACAAAATTTCAGGCAAAACGGATAATAATTGCGACTTTAGAGGCTCAAGAAGTCAAGATCCCAGATCGGTTTATATGGCAGCTATATCGGGTTATGAACCGATTTAACCTTATTTTACACAGTTGTTGAAAGTAAGAATAAAATACGTCATGCTAAATTTCAGCCAAATCGGATAGGAATTGCGCCCTCTAGAAGCTCAAGAACTCAAGCCCAAGTACGGTCCAAATCGATCTATAATCGGATAAAGCTCCCATATAAAGCAATCCCTCGATTTGACTTCTTGATCCCCTGGAAGCCACAAATTTGTTCCGATTTGGCTGAAATTTTGCACAAAGTGTTCCGTAATGATTTCCAACATCTGTGTCAAGTATGGTCCAAATCGATCTATAATCTGATATAGCTCCCATATAAACCCATCCCCGGATTTGACTTCTTGAGCTCCTGGAAGCCACAAATTTCGTCCAATTTTGCTTAAATTTTGCACATAGTGTTCTGTTATGAATTCCAACATCTGTGTCAAGTATGGTCCAAATCGGTCTATAATCGGATATAGCTCCCATAGAAACCAATCTCCCGATTTGACTTCTTAAGTCCCTGGGAGCCACAAATTTGGTCCGATTTGGCTGAAATTTTTCACATAGCGTTCCGTTATGATTTCCTACATCTGTGTCAAGTACGGTCTAAATCGGTCTATAACCCGATATAGCTCCCATATAACTTGATCTCCCGATTTGGCTTCTTGAGCCCTTGGCAGCCACAAATTTCGTCCAATTTGGCTAAAATTTTGCACATGGTGTTCTCTTATGACTTCCAACAACTGTTCCAAATACAGTTCATATCGGTCCATAACTTGATATAGCTCCCATATAAACCGGTCTCTCGATTACTCTTGTTCGGTTCCTAGAAGCTTTAATTTTTGCAGATCTGGTATGTAGAATAAAATTTTGGCTAAATTTAGTTTGTATAAATTTTTCGCAGATTCGGCCTGGCCGAAATTAGCTCGCTTTTACTCGTTTTTTTCTCTAAATACAGTTTAACAATTCTATAAATTTCTGACAAAAACTTGTTCTGTGTAGGTTTTTACTTCCCCTTAAAAGAAATTTCATAACCACAATTATTTGCAATACATTGGATTGGAAAAAAGAAAAATAAAAAAAACATTTCAAATATTTAATTAAAATATTTTGCTGCAACATACAAATCAAAATTATTTATTTAACAGAGAAAAATACCAACCAATTTAAAGCCCCCAGGGAACAACAATTATTTACACTCATATCTGTGGCAAAAATATGGTACAATAAAAAAAATATGCTCTGTATTTATTTCATAAACATATATGCAACAATAAAAAAAATCAATACATAAATGCCAAATTAATGCAAACAAATAAAACGTGATGTTTTGGCCAGAAAGCACAATTAAATTCTACCACTGTCACCTTCACACACACACACACGCACGCACACACTGAGACAAGCGCATGAAGTGGATATTGCAAAGGGATTGAAAAAAATGAAACCAAGGGATTTTAATTCTGATTAGCTTTTATAGTCGGTAGCTTATGTCAGGGAATATAATTAAAATTTCCATAATTAACAGCAATTAATTTTTTTAAATCAAAAACTAGAAATTCATGCTAAGCCGAAGGTAAAATTTGCCAAAGGCAAAATCGCCCAAAATTTAAAATGGGCCAGAAGTATTGTTATGCTAAGTCGCCAGGCCCTGATGATGTATCACCGGTTGAATTACAAGCTGTGTCTGATAGACTGGTTCCCTGGCTTAGGGAGATATACTCTGCTTGTATCAGAATGTCATATATACCTGTGGGATGGAGGGACACAAAGGTCATTTTCATTCCTAACACACAAAGGCGAAAGATTTTCGTCCTATTAGCCTGTCATCCTTTATGCGCTGAAGAATCTTGAGAGGTTGATAGAAACATAGCTTAGAGATCTCTAGAGATCGCCTGTCGCGGCATCAGCATGCATATGGTAAAGGCAAATCCACTGAAACAGCCCTTCACGATCTAGTCAGCTACATAGAGGGTTCTCTCGCTGTCAATGAGGGTTCTCTCGCTGTCAATGAGGGCATTTCTTGACATTGAAGGTGCTTTCAATAATGTAAAATCGACGTCAATCATGAAGAAGTTGGAGTTTCTAACCATCAACTCTACCGCAAGAAAGTTTATTAATAACTTGCGTATAAAACCAGTAAGGAAGGGCAAAAATAGGGCGGTGCCGACTGTATAATACCCTACACCTATCCTATAAATACAATGTGGGAGCTATATCCAATTCTGAACCGATTTTGATCGAACTCGGCGAGCAAATATGTTCCAACTTTAATAACTACGCTTGACAAATGACAACATTATTGGAAATTGCCCAAAATCTGACAAACATATATATGGGAGCTATATCTAAATCTGAACCGATTTCAAGCAAACTTCTCAGATAATGTGGTAGTCGTTGAGGAAGGCGTTGTACAAAATTTTGGGAAGATTGATCAATAAATGCGCTTGCAATGGCTCTAGGAGTGAAAATCGGGCTTTATATATATAAGAGAGCTATATCTTAATCTGAACCGATTTCCATGAAATTCGTCAATAATGTCGGTAGTCATAAGAAAATCCTTCCTACCAAATTTCGAGAGAATCGGTTAACAAATTACCTTTTTATTGCATTATTACTGCAAATCGGACGAACATATATATGAGAGCTATATCCAAATCTGAAC
The DNA here is from genome assembly GCF_963082655.1 of Stomoxys calcitrans. NCBI lineage: Eukaryota > Metazoa > Arthropoda > Insecta > Diptera > Muscidae > Stomoxys > Stomoxys calcitrans. The sequence continues at coordinate 215,992,482 of NC_081553.1, forward strand.
CGATTTCTACGATATTCACCATTAATATCGAGAGTCATGAGAAAATACTTCCTGCCAAATTGCGAGAGAATCGGTTAACAAATGACCATTTTATTGATGTATTACTGCAAATCGGACGAACATATATATGGGAGCTATATCAAAATCTGAACCGATTTCTATGAAATTCACCAATAATTTCGATAGTCATAAGAAAATCCTTCCTACCAAATTTCGAGAGAAACGGTTAACAAATGACCTTTTTATTGCATTATTACTGAAAATCGGACGAACATATATATGGGAGCTATATCCAAATCTGAACCGATTTCAAACAAACTTGTCATATATTGTGGTAGTCGTCGAGCAAGGCCTTGTACAAAATCTTGGAAAGATTTGTAGAAAAATGGGCTTGCAATGGCTCTAGGAGTGAAAATCGGGCTATATATATATACGAGAGCTATATCTAATCATAAGAAAATTCTTCCCACCAAATTTCAAGAGAATCGGTTAATAAATGACTTTTTTATTGCATTATTTCTGCAAATCGGGCGAACATATATATGGGATCTATATCTAAATCTGAACCGATTTCAAGCAAACTTCTCATATATTGTGGTAGTCGTTGGGGAAGGTGTTGTACAAAATTTTGGGAAGATTAGTCAATAAATGCGCTTGTAATGGCTCTAGGAAAGAAAATCGGGCTATATATATATATGAGAGCTATATCTAAATCTGAACCGATTTCTATGAAATTCACCAACAATGTCGATAGTCATTAGAAAATCCTTCCTAGCAATTTTCGAGAGAATCGGTTAACAAATGACCTTTTTATTGCATTATTACTGCAAATCGGACGAACATATATATGGGAGCTATATCTAAATCTGAACCGATTTCAAGCAAACTTCTCAGATAATGTGGTAGTCTTTGAGGAAGGCGTTGTAAAAAATTTTGGAAAAATAGGTCAAAAAATGCGCTTGCAATGGCTCTAGGAGTGAAAATCGGGATATATATATATGAGAGAGCTATATCTTAATCTGAACCAATTTTATGAAATTCACCAAAAATGTCGATAGTCATAAGAAAATCCTTCCTACCAAATTTCGAGAGAATCGGTTAACAAATGACCTTTTTATTGCATTATTACTGCAAATCGGAGGAATATATATATGAGAGCTATATCCAAATCTGAACCGATTTCAAGTAAACTTCTCATATATTGTGGTAGCCCTTGAGGAAGGCGTTGTACAAAATTTTGGAAAGATTGGTCAATAAATGCGCTTGCAATGGCTCTAGGAGTGAAAATCGGGCTACATATATATATGAGAGCTATATCAAAATCTGAACCGATTTATATGAAATTCACCAGGAATACCGAGAGTCATAAAAAAATCCTTCCTACCAAATTTCGAGAGAATCGGTTAACAAATGACCTTTTTATTGCATTATTACTGCAAATCGGATAAACATATATATGGGAGCTATATCCAAATCTGATCCGATTTTTTCCAATTTCAATAGGCTTCGTCTCTAGGCCGAAAAACATGCCTGCACCAAATTTGAAGACGATCGGATGACAATTGCGATCTGTAGTTTGTACACAAATTAACATGGACAGACAGACGGACGGACGGACAGACAGACGGACATAGCTAAATCGAATGAGACAGAGTTTCTGGATCGATCGGTATACTTATCAATGGGTCTATCTCTCTTCCTTTTGGGTGTTACAAACTAATTCACAAAGTTATAATACCCTGTACCACAGTAGTGGTGTAGGGTATAAAAAGATGCATTGCGGCAGGCTTGCGATCTGTGGATCTAAAAATATGGGTCAGCAGAGGAACACCTGAAGAAGGTGTACTGTCTCCTCTACTTTGGAATATAGCCACTAACAATATATTATTGTCTCTGGAAGCAAAAGGCGTAAAAGTCATCGCGTATGCTGATGACGTGGCAATTGCGGTTAGGGGAAAGTTTCCCAGCAGAGATATAATTCAGGAAGCTCTATGTGCAACAGCAAAGTGGGCTACCGAAAGTGGTCTGTGTATAAATCCGTGCAAGACGGAAGTAATTCTTTTCAGCAGGAGATACAAGTTGCCTACAGTGGAACCTGTCTCCTTGGGTGGAGAAAATGTTCCAGAAAATACCTGGGTGTTTTGCTGGACAGGAAACTAAACTTAAAATCTAACATTTTGGAAATAGCAAGAAAAGCCACTCTTGCCCTATACACCTGCAAGAGAGCCGTTGGCAAAAGTTGGGGATTTAGACCTCGTGTCATGCTTTGGGTATATACTGCAGTTATCAGACCTATAATGCTATATGGTGTAGTGGTCTGGTGGACGGCGCTTCAAAAGTCCAACTACTGCTCAGTCCTATTACTGTCAGACCTATTATGCTATATGGTGTAGTGGTCTGGTGGACGGCTCTTCAAAGATCCACCTACTGCGTAATACTTAACCGGATCCAAAGGATGGCTTGTTTGTGCATCACAACCGCACTGAAGAGGACACCATCTGATGCACAGAATTTAGTGCTACATCTTATTCCTCCGGATATTGTGGCTACCCAAATTCCAGCGGCCACAGCCGTGAGGTTAAGGAAGCTTTCTCATTGGTCATGTAGCGGCTACGGACACTGTGTTATACTTGATACAATATCCGATGTTCCAGACAGTGTGGATTACACCCTACCTTAGCCGCTTTTTGATAAAAATTACTGTACCACTATTCCTAATAGAACCGATTGGAACTACGATATCCCTGGTAACAGAAGTTATATAGACTTCTATACGGATGGTTGCAAACTAAACGACCAGGTGGGCTTTGGGGTGTACTCTAAAGATCTACAACTGGTTATATCGAAGCGGTTAACCTCTACACACTGCTGTGTGTATCAAGCGGAGATTCTTGCAATTAAGGAAGTGGTAGAATGGCCAAGACATGTCATTTCGACGAATAGCATAAATATCTTCTCAGACAGCCGGGCAGCCATTAACTCTCTGGAGAACGTATTTCTGAACACAAAAACCGCCCTCGACTGTCGCAGATCTCTCAACGAGATGGCTGAACAGTTCAAAATTCAACTGTTCTGGGTGCCGGGCCACAGAGATATCCCAGGGAATTCAAAAGCAGACGAGGTTGCGAGACTAGAAACTACCTTACACATCCCAGAGATACTGGAATCTGTGGGTATGCCTCCAGCGACATGTAAGCTAAGTTTTCAGGACCAGGCCCGAAGGGCAACGAATGATAAATGGTCACAAAGAGGGGGCGCTGTGAGCATTGTAAAACTATGTGGCCTAATCTAGACTTGAAGAGGTCTACTGCTTTGATGTCATTGGCTGGAACAGACGTCTCAGTCATTGTGTTCGTCATGATAGGTCACTGTCTAATCGGAAAACATGCTGACAGACTGAAGGTATCACAATGGACGAGAACGTCCAAGTGAGTTTAATGGCAGACTGTTACCTAAACCTAACCTAACCTAATGTTATGCTCAAAACAAAGTCCAAAAAAAAAAAGAAAATGAAGATATTCGAAAGTAAAGACGTCCTAAACTAAAAATGCATCAAAAGGGGCTTTCCGGCAATAAAAACCACCAAAAAAAATAAAATGAAAACTAAAACAAAAAAATAAAATTGAAATTAAAACAACAAGTTATAGTCCGATTCGGACCATAAATGAATGCTGAACCCCTAAAAGGCGCAACCCTTATCCGAATGAAATGAAATATTACACAATGACTTCTACAATGTCATTGTGTATTATTTCATTTCATTCGGATAAGGATTGCGCCTTTTAGGGGCTCAAAAAGCAATATCGAGAGATCGGTTTATATGGGAGCTGTATCAAGCCATTGATCGATTCAGATCATATTAGACACACATGTTGAAGGTCATGAAAGAAGCCGTTGTACTAAATCTCTGCCAAATCGGATGAGAATTGCGCCCTCTAGAGGCTCAAGAAGTCAAGATCCAGGATCGGTTTATATGGCAGCTATATCAGGTTATGTACCGATTTGCGCCTAACTTAGTACAGCTAGTGGAAGTCATAACAAAACACCTCATGCAAAATTTCAGTCAAATTGGATGAGAAGTGCGCCCTCTGGAGACTGAAGAAGTCAAGATCCAAGATCGGTTTATATGGCAGCTATATCAAAACATGGACCGATTTGAACCATACTTAGCGCAGTTGTTGGAAGTGATACCAAAACACCTCATGCAAAATTTCAGTCAAATTGGATGAGCAGTGCGACCTCTGGAGACTGAAGAAGTCAAGATCCCAGATCGGTTTATATGGCAGCTATATCAAAACATAAACCGATTTGAACCATACTTGGCACAGTTGTTGGATATCATAAAAAAACAGGTCGTGCAAAATTTCATTCCAATCGGATAATAATTGCGCCCTCTAGAGGCTCAAGAAGTCAAGACCCAAGATCGGTTTATATGGCAGCTATGTAAGGTTATGGACTGATTTGGATCATACTTGGCACAGTTTTTGGATGTCATAACAAAATTGGTCGTGCAAAATTTCATTCCAATCGGATAAGAGTTGCGCCCTCTAAAGGCTCAAGAAGTCAAGACCCAAGATCGGTTTATATGGCAGCTATATCAAAACATGGACCGATATGGCCCATTTACAATACCAACCTACCTACACTAATAAGAAATATTTGTGCAAAATTTCAAGCGGCTAGCTTTACTCCTTCGAAAGTTAGCGTGCTTTCGACAGACAGATGGATGGACGGACGGACGGACATGGCTAGATCGACTTTATGGGGTCTCAGACGCATATTTTAATGTGTTACAAACAGAATGACGAAATTAGTATACCCCCATCCTATAGTGGAGGGTATAATAAAATAAAAATTAACTCAGAAATAAAAAATTTAATACGAAAACAAAAAAATAATAAATCATCAATTATTACCCGTTTTGATTTCTTCATACTAATCTCTATAAAAATTTATAGCAGAATCAATGGCAGAAGGTGACCAAACTTCGTTTCTGGCGACTTGTTTAAATTAATTTTTTATATAACAAAAATGTTTGCCTACCTTATTAAAGTTTTTTTTAAAGCTTAATGTCTTCTAACGCAAGTAGGTTGTTATTAGTTGCCTATATTAGGGAGTAAAATATCAGTACAGCATTTCCCTGCATTCGTTGCCTACATTAAGGCGCCGCCTTAATCGTTTTCATTGAAAAAATACTAAATGTAATGACTGATGTTAAAGATCTGTGAAACCGCTATTCGTTATTGTTTATAGCCTTCATTTAGGCCAAAACACTTGCCCATTTCCAATAGCCTACAGCCAGACGCCTCACAAACTCTTTGGTTGTTTTTTTTCCCCCCCAACTTGAATTGAAAAGCAATTGGAGGCTAATAAATCCGATTTACCCATTTTTTTTGGTTTTTTTTTCACCCACTTTTTCGCTCTCGTATCAGTTTTGCATAGTTTATCCCATTTGCTGGAAACTGAAAAAGTCTGCTGCTAGGCATTAACTCCTCATGGCAGAGTAGTAGGCTATAAATTGTGCTGTTTTACCCCCAGCAGCAATTGATTGGGGCATTTACAGCAATTGCATATGAACAAATGGGCCAACAAATGCAACTCCATAGTTGAGCATTGCATTCATGGCGCATAGAAAGGCCGCAATGCAACCAACCAAGCGCCACCAACCAGCTTCAATGGCACAGAAAACTGCTCTTCTCCCCTTGCAGGCAGCATTGCAATGACATTATTTCCATAGAGAGCCATAAAAACTAGCGCTTGGCAATAGGAGTTGACTGTATTGTGGTGAGAAGTGCTGGTGATGGTGGGCTCCAGCCACCAGACGGATATGCGGCAGCCAATTTTAAATTTAAATATTCAGGTCAATGGGATTTCAAGTTAAAATAAAACTTTTGATTTTTTTTAACAAAATAATAGGTCAAAAAAGTGGCAATTTAAACTTCAAATTAACATTTTCTATATCTTAAGGATTCATTATTTTTTGAATAAGATTTCTTATAGCTGTTGTAGGCATTTTATAAAATTTTGAATGTTCTAAAGCCTTCTTTTCGTTTTCCGCTAAGCCATAGACATTTTCAATGGGCAAGGCAATCTCCTGTTCATTTGGGGCTAGAACTTGTCTAACATCCTTACGAAACTTCCATATAGCCCTGGTCATTTCATCATGCGCTGCTATGAAGGACTGCAATTGAAAATTTTTCTCCGATGTGTGGCAACGCAAATATTTGTCTTCAATATCACTGAGTTCAGTGACGAGGCGAAAAAGTATAAATTTGGTATAAAGCCTCTTGACTTCCAGTTGGGATAAGCCATGCGAAAAAATTCTCAAAGGACGACACCAGCAAATGAACATCCACCACACCAGCAGTAGTTGAAATAGTAAAAAAGCCAAACTTAACCAGAATTTTAGATTGTTCGGATTATTGTTGAATTTTTGATAGAGATTTATCCAAAAATTTATATTGTGAGAATTTTCCCTCTCATTTATTTGTAGACATTTTGTTAGCATAGCAATGACAAGAGACGAAACCATAATATGGGGATAGTACCATTGGAAAAATCGATGAATTTTTGCAGGAATTTGACGAAGAATTTTCATTTTTAGTTATTTTTCTAGAATTTTTTGTGTCTTCCGATAAGAAATTTTGATAAATACTGAAAATTGGTTTGATAGAAATTTTCAAATTGTATGATGTTTGTGGTAAAATACAGAAGAGACTAACAAGCAAAATTGTTCTAAACAAAATAGAAACATCACCTAAAGGCAAAATGAAAATAAATGTTTTTAATGAGATTTTCTTTAAAAACAGACTTTCAGTGAAATTTTCTCTTTACGCGAAAATTCAGTGAAATTTTTTCTAAAGATAAAATTTCAGTGACATTTTCTCTAAAGACAAAATTTCAGTGAAATTTTTTCTAAAGACAAAATTTCAGTGAAATTTTCTCATTGGGCGAAATTTCAGTGAAATTTTTTCTAAAGACAAAATTTCAGTGAAATTTTTTCTAAAGACAAAATTTCAGTGAAATTTCCTTAAGGCGAAATTTCAGTGAAATTTTTTTAAAGGCGAAATTTCAGTGAAATTTACTCTAAAGACAAAATTTCAGTGAAATTTTTCTAAAGACAAAATTTCAGTAAAATTTTTCTAAAGACAAAATTTCAGTGAAATTTTTCTAAAGACAAAATTTCAGTGAAATTTTGGTAAAGACAAAATTTCAGTGAAATTTTTTCTGAAGGCAAAATTTCAGGGAAATTATTTCTGAAGGCGAAATTTCAGGAAAATTTTTTCTGAAGGCGAAATATCAGGGAAATTTTTTTGAAGGCGAAATTTCAGTAAAATTTTTTCTAAAGACGAAATTTCAATGACAAAATTTTAGTAAAATTTTCTCTAAAGGCAAAATTTTAGTGAAATTTTCTCTAAAGGCAAAATTTTAGTGAAATTTTCTCTAAAGACAAAATTTCAGTGAAATTTTCTCTAAAGACAAAATTTCAGTGAAATTTTCTCTAAAGACAAAATTTCAGTGAAATTTTCTCTAAAGACAAAATTTCAGTGAAATTTTCTCTAAAGACAAAATTTTAGTGAAATTTTCTCTAAAGACAAAATTTTAGTGAAATTTTCTCTAAAGACAAAATTTTAGTGAAATTTTCTCTAAAGACAAAATTTCAGTGAAATTTTCTCTAAAGACAAAATTTCAGTGAAATTTTCTCTAAAGACAAAATTTCAGTGAAATTTTCTCTAAAGACAAAATTTCAGTGAAATTTTCTCTAAAGACAAAATTTCAGTGAAATTTTCTCTAAAGACAAAATTTCAGTGAAATTTTCTCTAAAGACAAAATTTCAGTGAAATTTTCTCTAAAGACAAAATTTCAGTGAAATTTTCTCTAAAGACAAAATTTCAGTGAAATTTTCTCTAAAGACAAAATTTCAGTGAAATTTTCTCTAAAGACAAAATTTCAGTGAAATTTTCTCTAAAGACAAAATTTCAGTGAAATTTTCTCTAAAGACAAAATTTCAGTGAAATTTTCTCTAAAGACAAAATTTCAGTGAAATTTTCTCTAAAGACAAAATTTCAGTGAAATTTTCTCTAAAGACAAAATTTCAATGAAATTTTCTCTAAAGACAAAATTTCAGCGAAATTTTCTCTAAAGACAAAATTTCAGCGAAATTTTCTCTAAAGACAAAATTTCAGCGAAATTTTCTCTAAAGACAAAATTTCAGCGAAATTTTCTCTAAAGACAAAATTTCAGTGAAATTTTTACTTAAGACAAAACTTCAGTAAAAAATTTTCTAAAGACAAAATTTCAGTGAAATTTTTTCTAAAGACAAAATTTCAGTGAAATTTTTTTTCTAAAGACAAAATTTTAGTGAAATTTTTTCTAAAGACAAAATTTCAGTGAAATTTTACTAAAGATAAAATTTTAGTGAATTTTTTCTAGAGACAAGATTTCAGTGAAATTTTTTCTAAAGACAAAATTTCAGTGAAATTTTTTTTAAAGACAAAATTTCAGTGAAATTTTTTCTAAAGACAAAATTTCAGTGAAATTTTCTCTAAAGACAAAATTTCAGTGAAATTTTTTGTAAAGACAAAATTTCAGTGAAATTTTTTCTAAAGACAAAATTTCAATAAAATTTTTTCTAAAGACAAAATTTCAGTGAAATTTTCTTAAAGGCGAAATTTCAGTGAAATTTTCTCTAAAGACAAAATTTTAGTGAAATTTTTCTAAAGACAAAATTTCAGTGAAATTTTCGCTTTTAACGTAATTTGAGTGAAATTTTTTCTTTTAACGTAATTTGAGTGAAATTTTTTCTTTTAACGTAATTTCAGTGATTTTTTTTTTTATAGACAAAATTTCAGTGAAATTTTTCTAAAGACAAAATTTCAGTGAAATTTTTTCTAAAGACAAAATTTCAGTAAAATTTTTTCTAAAAACAAAATTTCAGTGAAATTTTTCTAAAGACAAAATTTCAGTGAAATTTTTCTAAAGACAACATTTCAGCGAAATTTTTCTAAAGACAAAATTTTAGTGAAATTTTTCCTAAAGACAATATTTCAGTTAAATTTTTTCTAAAGACAAAATTTCAGTGAAATTTTTTCTAAAGACAAAATTTCAGTGAAATTTTTTCTAAAGACAAAATTTCAATAAAATTTTTTCTAAAGACAAAATTTCAGTGAAATTTTCTTAAAGGCGAAATTTCAGTAAAATTTTTTCTAAAGACAAAATTTCAGTGAAATTTTCTCTTTTAGCGTAATTTCAGTGAAATTTTCTCTTTTAGCGTAATTTCAGTGAAATTTTTTTAAAGACAAAATTTCCGTGAAATTTGTTCTAAAGACAAAATTTCAGTGAAATTTTTTTTAAAGACAAAATTTCAGTGAAATTTTTTTTAAAGACAAAAATTCAGTGAAATTTTTTCTAAAGACAAAATTTTAGTGAAATTTTTTCTAAAGACAAAATTTCAGCGCAATTTTTTCTAAAGACAAAATTTCAGCGCAATTTTTTCTAAGACAAAATTTCAGTGAAATTTTTTCTAAAGACGGCGTAGACGCAAGCAGCCATCACCTCAAATGCACCTTACCTCCCCCGCAACCACTACTTCTCGAGCATGAGGATACCCTCATAAATACCAGAATGCTCCACCAACCTTTTGGCCACAGCCACACCAACATTAGCATCATACACCAATCTGATCTGCCCATCAGTAACCTCCTTCATCTCACCAACGGTCACCCCTTCCTCACCATCTCCCTTTCCCAAGGCTACGTATATCCTCCTGACCCTACTTTCCATTTTCCCACCCTTCTTAGGAGTTGGAGGCCAGCGCCATCTACCACTGCACCACTCGCACTACCACCAGCAGCGCCATCAGCTGCCTTATCAACGATAGCTGATCCACCAGCACCATCTGACTGATTTGGTAATTTTCAAATCGGATAGCTGATACAATTTGGATCAGTCTCGCACTGGTTTTGTTGCCAGCGAGAAAATCGTGACGAGGATGGGAAATCTGACTGGTTTCGAAGAGGATTTGAATCGATTACCTTAGACGTCACTTCAGATCAGGTCCAGGACTTTGTTGTTAGCGGTACAATCTTGGGCTGACTGAACTGACGGATATTGCCATCTGGTAGTTTATGCATCGTGAAAACTAAAGGAGAGGATAGTAGTTCTAGGCATCTCAGAGACCGGAAATCCGAACCATCACTAAGAGCGTAATCTGCTGCAGTGTTGGGTGGATACGAGTACATCTGTGCAATAACTTGGCCATTTTATGACATAATCCGCACTGTTTGGGTTCCAGAGACATTGGAATGTTATGGAGAATGAGATTTTAAGAGCCAGAAACAGAGAAGGTTGGAACATACGAGGTCTTTTAAGGCGACGAATAAGGCGAATTTAGGTTAATGGCCGGCGACAATCAGACGGCATAAAAGGCGGCAAAAATCCTCTGTAAAGTTCTGGATCATCAGCTCAGATCAATATGGATCAGATCAATAAAGTTCTGGATCACCAGCTCAGACCAATATGGATCAGATCAATATGGCTTTCTGTATCATGACGGGATACATAGGACTATGAGCACATTAATATAGAATAGATGTGTGGGAAAGAGGACAAGACATTCCCGGCACGGTATGACTATGAGCACCACATGGGTTAGAACTCTAAGCTCCGATTTGTGCAGTGGTTATCGTCATCGCGAGAAACTCAGTTGAGAGCTACCGGGCGCGTCCAAAGATTGCAGTTAGTGGAAAACTCTGTATACGCAGTAGCTGCAACTGCAGTCCCGGATAATCACCGGTATCGAGTGGAGAGACTCATTGAAAAACCAGCCGACACCCGGCTCGGGATAGCTGTAAGCACCACACAGGCCGGAACATGGAGGTCCGATCTGTCTGGTGTTCACTGCTGTAACAAGAAACTTAACTGCGAGCTACCAGGAACGTCCACAGGTTGCGAATAGTGGAATGCTCCCTATGGAGTAGCTGCAACAGCAGTCGCGGATAATCAGCTGTATAGAGCGGAGAGTCTCAGTAAGAGGTCGGGCGGCACCGGCTCTTGCACAAATACTGAGTGCCTATGCTACTCGATATGACAATGCGAATTATTGGCGCCTTTGAAATACCAATGGCCAACCTGTTCCCGCGGTGATCTTGCTCACCTACAGGAGCATGACAAGGATCACCACCTTCACATGAAAATATGGCTACAATCACAACATCCAGCCGGTAACGGCTCCTGAGTGCCTGTCACACTCTATATGACAAAGTGAGTTATTGACGTCAATGGCCATAATGTTCCCGCGACGATCGGTCTTGTCTAGCTATGGAGCTTGACGTGGTTCGCTACCTTCACATACAAATATGGCTACAACAACAATACTGGGAAGATCGGATTGGCTTTTGACAACATTTAGGCACACATAGGACCACGGTTTCCCGCCAAACAATCTTCCGCGAATCTTCTAGAAGAAGGTTAGGATCGCGGACGAGCTCGTCTAAGAGTCGTAGACGATTCCCCAGTCGTTAGCAGTTGTGTCATCAAGACGCCTCTTCTGGAAGAGTGTTTTGCGAATATGATTTGCTAAAGAGTAAGTCAGAAGAGTCTTGGAAGATCTTAGAATCGCGAAAGAATCGTCTGGGGGAGTAACAAATGAGTGTTTTGGAAGATTAGTAAAATGCTCCTCCAGAAGAGTTGCGTATTACTCGCCTGGGCGAGTAACAAATAAGTGTTTTGGAATATTTATTGAATATTTTTTAAAAGAGTTGTTCATTATTCGCTTGGAAGTTCTAAGAAGCATATCAAGATTAGTTTGTTCATCAAAGACGCAATAACTACAAAAAAAATTAAAAAAATTATATTACTCGTCATGTTTGTCATATAAGTACCAAACGTCATATAAGCCAAGTGAGAATTCTGTTTGGTGCTGTGGAAGTTGTCCACTCAAAACAAAACATCGAATAACATAATCCAATACAAGTCCTAAACGCTCTAAGCTTAAGCAAAATCAAGGAACGGTTGATACCATCTGCTTCGTTCAATTTCAAATTAGGCATGGTAACCATAGAAGTTCAAGGAAAAACTGGAAACAAATATTCCCACAGCTGGTTTGGTTAAGTTTAGCTAGGCCAAATATTAGACAAAATAGAGTTGGTAACCAAAGAAATATTGAAAATTCTGCACACAAATCCTCATGCATGGACACTGGCAAATAACTGCAGCATCGATGATATTGAGAATACATTTTTGCTTCACAATTGCCGGTTGTCATTTTTTTTGTTCATTCCTTCCCCATTTGGCATTCAACACATGAAAGGGAGAGCTTTTGTTTTGGCACACGAACAAGGACGACATATTGAAGTAAGTGATGGCAGGAAACACATAGACAATGAATCTGTCTATGGTGGTGTTGGTGTGGGTAACTTTATGAACCTGTTTTTTACATATGTGGTGGTAAAATGTTGACTGAGTTACTAACATCTTTAGAGCCGAGTGGTGCCTATAACAATTCCTCCTTCAAGGATCGATAGACAAAAATTTGGCACACATTGTGTGTGTTGTAAGTGGCAACATGACTACCAAAAAAAAACCCCAAATCAGAACAGACTTTCAAACTGACTGCATTTCATTACAAAAGCTCAATCACAAAAAAAGTTTTGAGAAAAAAATTCTCCAATTTATTCCAAAGGATTGCGAGGCAACCCAAACACATATCCTTTTAAATACCCTATACCATATGCAACAAGAAGAAGAAAAAAAAAGCGGAACAAAGAATATGTACTCCTAAAATTGGTGTGAAATCCTTAAACAAAAAAAAAGTTCAACCAACATCCCAGACTGCCAACTTGAATAAAACATTCCCCTCCTACGGGGTTTGCACTTGACCAGAGTAGACTGCTAAAAAGTGTTTGCTTGCATGCGATGTTACCACAAACTGCATTACATGAGTGGTGCTTGATAATTCCACAAGGAAATCAATTGGCCATTAATATATTCCTAAAGTGAAAAAAGGTCCATAAATAATTCAATCAAAGCATGTTCATGTGCAGCCAAAGTCTCTTAGCTGGACATGAACATAAATTAAGCCAACAATAGAGTATGGGTATGGGAAAAAAGGGAAAACAAAAATGGAATAAGAAATGAAGAAAAGACGGAGAATTTAAAAATCGCAGGACTTTTGATTAAAAAACAAATGAAAAACTTCTCACCAAAAAGGTGTCGCACTACGGCACTCCATAACTGGCTATAAAGAGGAGGCACCTTACCAAATTTGATAAGAATAACGCCATCTAGTGGTTCAATAAGTTAAGATCCAAGATCGGTTTATATGCCACCTCTATCAGGTTATTGAACGATTTGAACCATACTAAGCACAGTTGTTCGAAGTCGCCACAAAAAACTTTGTGCAAAATTTCAGTCAAATTGGACTATAATTGCGCCCTCTAGTGGTCAAAAAGTCAATATCCGAAATCGGTTTATATGGACATTTTTTCTGTTGGATGAGAATTACGCCTCTGGTCGCTCAAGAAGTCAAGATCCAAGATCGGTTTACATGGCACCTATATCAGGTTATTGACCGATTTGAACCATACTTTATACGGTTCTTCGAAGTCTCAACCAAATACTTCATGCAAAATTGCAGCGAAATCGGATAAGAATTGCGCCCCCTAGTGGCTCAAGAAGTCAATATCCAAGATCGGTTTATATGGCAGCTATATCAGATTATCGACCAATTTGATCCATACATAGCACAGTTGTTGGAAGTCCTAATAAAACACTTCATACACAAATTCAGCCAAATCGGATAAGAATTGCGCCCTCTAGTGGCTCAAGAAGTCAAGATCCAAGATCGGTTTATATGGCAGCTGTATCAGATTATCGACCGATTTGATCCATACATAGCACAATTATTGCAAGTCATAACCAAACACTTCATGCAAAACTTCAGCCAAATTGGATAAGAATAACGCCATCTAGTGGTTCAAAAATTTAAGATCCAAGATCGGCTTATATGTCACCTATATCAGGTTATTGACCGATTTGAACCATACTAAGCACAGTTATTCGAAGTCGCAACCAAAAACTTCATTGAAAAATAGGTTTATATGGGAGCTATATCAGGTTATGAACCGATTTAAGCCATACTTAGCAGAGTTGTTGGAAGTCATAACAAAAAACACTTCGTGCAAAATTTCAGCCAAATCGGTTGAAAATTGCGCCCTCTATCGACTCAAGAAGTCAAGAAACGCAATCGGTTAATATGGGAGCTATATCAGGTTATGAACCGATTTAACCCATATTCGGCGCAGTTGTTAGAAGTTAGAACAAAACACTTCATGCAAAATTTCAGCCAAATCGGATAATAATTGCGCCCTCTATCGGCTCAAGAAGTCAAGATCCGAAATCGGGTTATATGGGAGCTATATGAGGCTATGAACTGATTTAAGCCATACATGGCAGAGTTGCTGATGATCAAACCAAAACACTTCGTGCAAAATTTTAGACAAATCGGATAATAATTGCGCCCTCTAGCGGATAAAGAAGCCAAGATCAGAGATCAGTTTATATGGGAGCTATATCAGATTATTGAAACGTCAAATAAAATATCTCATGCAAAATTTTGGGCCCCCCTCCGTATCCCTATTTTTAAAAACGCCACATCTCGGAGATGAGGGCACCAATTTTAACGAAATTTTGCCTGCCACATTACGGAATCACGAAATTGGTATAAAATTTTGGAAGTCAAATAACCTGGGGGAACGCCCCATCCCAAAACCCACCCGAACGGACATGTGACAATATGGGTATCAAATGAAAGGTATTTAAGAGTAGAGTACGAACTTGGCATTTAAATGTCACCCACAGTATCGGGGGGTCCCCCAACCCCAAAAACACCAACCAACAGGACACATTAACCACTTTGGGCAATATGGGTGTCAAATGAAAGGCATTTAAAAGTAGAGTACAAATCTGATATAAAAATTTATAGCTTGGTGTTTGAGGGGCCTCCCCACCCCCCAAAATCCACCAGCTGGGCATATTTACCGATTGGAATGTCAGTTCTGTCCCTTCCAGCGTCCTGAACTTTCGCCCGATTGCGCTGCCGATACATACTCCTCTGTCTCCTTCGTGGTGCCCCGGATCGCTTTCTCGGTCTGATTGTGAGCTTAGCAAAGCTATTTCTCACCATCATCCCGATGCCCTCATCTCTCGATTAGGCTACGATGACTGTTTCATTGACACCGTCGCTGTCTGAATCCGAGTCAGAAACACCACCTTTACTTAAAGCCTGCGGACGAACTGTGATTCCTATTGGTTTATCCGTCTCTTCCTCATTAATTATTCGGACGACTAGTTGAGCGCTTGAAGCATTACTCTCGACTACAGATGCCAAGGCACCCACACCCTACGCTCTGAGGCCACCACCGCAACTGTTGTGGTGGTGGCGTAGTTACTTTTTACTATTTTAAGCCGATTACTTGCCTAGGTGTATGTCCATAAAGGCAAGGGGCGGATTAATATCCGCACCACCCAACTTAACCTAGCCTAAACAAGATTTGACAACTCAGAGATAAGCCGTTCTATGACAATTAAATTAAAGGGGAGGCTTGGCCAATATTAAAACTACATTTATTTTAAATTTATTTGAAAAATTATTACTCTCTTACCTGTACATCAAAATTTGGAGGCTGTTGCTGCAATAAATTACCAGGAGATTCCATTTGATTTGGGCCTTGACCTTGATGATTCATCATGGGACTCTAAAAGGGGAGAAATACAAATTAAAAAAAAAATCCTAATTTCGATTTTCTTCTATCTCTGCTCTCAACTCACCTGTGCCATTTGCATACCACCCACACCATTCATGACCGGAGGTTGTAGCTGATTCATTTGTGGCATCTGATGATGCGGAAATGAAGAATTCATTTGTTGTCCCTGAGAACCGGGACCACCGGCGCCAGTATTGCCTGCCGATGAATTGCCAGGATGATCCATGCCGGCAGCTCCCAACATATGATTGAAGGCATGTGGAGGGAAGGCCGGATGCTGAGAGGGATCAAGCAGTGTTGGTTGACGTGGGAGAGTCTCTTCGGCTGGTGATGGTTGGCGGGAGCCTGGGGTGCGGCTGTAACAATAAAAAGAACAAAAATAAATGTTAAATTTCGTTTTAACAGAGGAAACGCCATGTTAAATAACAGAAAGAAAAATAGTTTTAAATACATAACTGAAAATCTTTCTAATATAGTTTGAAAGTCATTGTGTTGGGAACTCATGTGTGTTTGTCTAGGCTAAGAGGTTAATACCACTGTTAGCTGAGACACAATCCACACGAAAGATATGAAACGGCAGATTTGTCTCAACTTTGTGTTAATAGGGGGAAATTTTATAGCGGAGACTTCAATCGTTCAACCGATGCGACACAAAGTTTTATAATAAAGCAGTTCTTCTTAAACCAAATAACGTTGGGACAAATATTAGTTTGGGACAAATGTTAAATAACAGGCTGTCAAAATGGCTAGTAGATACGATATTAAATTTCCTTTGAGAAATATGCCGAATGGGATTTAAATACATGGAAATTCGTAACAAAAGAAATAAATGACAAAAATTTGTTCAACCTTTTCTTTCATCAGAAAATTTTATCAAAATTTCATTTATATAAAGAATTTTCAAAAAAAATGTATTTCTGTTTAAATTTCAATTCCATGGAATTATGGAAAAATTTGGAAGGGGATGTCCCATATCAATACCAACCGAGAGGACATGTTGACCGATGTGAACTTTATGGGACTCATGGATATGTTAACCGATGTGGATTATATGAGACTCATGGACTCAAATGGAACTCAAATAAAAGATTATTAGAACAAAAATACAAATATAACATCCAAATTGTTTTTTACATTTTGTTTGATTGTTATATATGGAATTACTCGTACTAGTACAAGATTTAAAATCTTATAATTTAGATTGTAATGCCTGTCGAAACATTCCATACCATACCCCAGCTATATGAGGAAATATGGTATTGACAAACAAAACTTATTTGGAAGTAGAGTGCGCAGTAGACATGGAAATCCATTAATTTCCTTTGAAAGAGATCTCAAATAAAAAGTAGTAGAGCACGATTTTGATATTTGAATTTGGGAACAAAATGTCTGTAGGGATGACCGGATTGGAAAAGTAGACCAATCAAGAAAGTTTGAGACAAACAAGTAAAAGACTTAGCAAAAATATGGAATAGGAACCCGGCCGAGTTTTAGGAGGAGGCCAACCCTACCAAAATACCCCAAAAAATGCCAGGCTTAATAACGAAATAAAGATCGAATCATTCATCTCAAAAAATTGTTTAATGCCGAAATAACACCTCCTATTGAGAAACTTTTTTAAAATTTTAGTTTTTTTGAGATAAGCTTAACCTATTTAAGCCTGACCATTGAGATTCCTTTTTTCCAATTTGGATGAAATTTCATATATTTACTATATATTGGGTTGCCCAAAAAGTAATTGCGGATTTTTTAAAAGAAAGTAAATGCATTTTTTATAAAGCTTAGAACGAACTTTAATCAAAAATACTTTTTTACACTTTTTTTCTAAAGCAAGCTAAAAACTAAGCTGATAACTGACAGAAGAAAGAATGCAATTACAGAGTCACAAGCTGTGAAAAAATTTGTCAACGCCAACTATATGAAAAATCCGCAATTACTTTTTGGGCAACCCAATATATATTGATGTATTAATTTTTTTTAAAAAACTTTTTTTGTTTTATTTTTATATATTTTATTTTTTTATTTTAGTTAACTTTTTATTTTTTTTTTTACTTAATTTATTTATTTTTATTATATTTTTTTATTTTTTTTTTACTTTTTATCTTTTTTTATTTAAATTTAAAACATATTTTTTTATTTTATTTAATAAATAATTTTTGTATTTTTTAAACATATTTCAAAACTTTTATTCTTATTTATTTTTAATTTTAGTTTTATTTATTTATTTATAAATTTATTTTTTTGTTTTTTTATTTTATTTTTAATTTTATTATTTTTTTTTAATTATTTTTTAATTTTTTTTAAGGTTTTTCGTTTTTTTTTTAATTTTTTTTATTTTATTTAATTTTCTTTTTTTTAAATAATAATGAAATAAAATTTCAATCATTCATCTCAAAAAATTGTTTTTTATACCAAAATAATACCACCTATTATGAAACGCCTTTTTCAAATATCATAGCATATTTTTTCCAACATTAAGATTATTTTTCGGAGACGAGCTTAACCCATTAACCCTTGACCTTCGTGATTCTATTGTAAAGTTTAAATGAAATTTAATATATAAAATATAATATATATTGACTATTTAGAGCAGATAGGTTGACGTATTAATTTTTAAAGAATTTTTTAACAAACACTTTTTTTAAATAATCTTTAAAATAAAAAAAATACTTTTATTTTTTCTTTTTATTTTTTAATGTTAATTTTGTTTTTTTTGGTTTAATATTATTTTTTTAGGCAATTTTTAATTTATTGTTTCACTTTTATTATTTTATATTTTTTTTGTTTTTGTTTTATGGATTTGAAAAAGAATAATAAAAAATTAAAAACAAAAATTAAAAAAAAAGAATAAGAAAAAATTATTTTTCCTTTTTTAATTTATTTTTTTTTTTTAATTTCTTTTACCGATTTAAAAACTTTTTTTTTTAAATTTTACTTAAGTTGTTTTTATTATTTTTTTCCAATTTTTTTAAAATTCTTTTTTGTTTTTAATTTTTTATTTTTTTTTTAATTTTTATTTTTCAATTATTTTTTTTTTAATTTTTATTTTTTAATTATTTTTGTTTAAATTTTTATTTTTTAATTAATTTTTTTAAATTTTTATTTTGTTTTTACTTTTTTTATTTTTTTTAATTATTTTTTTAATTTTTTTATTTTTTTTTAATTTTTTTTTAATTTTTTTTTAATTTTTTTTTAATTTTTTTTTTTAATTTTTTATTTTTTAATTTTTTTTTTAGTTTTTTTATTTTTTTTTTAATTTTTTTATTTTTTTTTTTAAATTTTTTTAAAATTCTTTTTTTGTTTTTAATTTTTATTTCAATCTTTTTTATTTTTTCTTTTAATTTTTTTTTACTTTTTCTTTTAATTTTTTTATTTTGTTTTTAATTTTTTTTTTACTTTTTTTTATTTTTTGTTTATTTTTTTTTTTATTTTTTTTTTTAAAATTCTTTTTTAATTTTTCTTTAATTTTCTTTAATTTTTTTTAAATTTTTTTTTTAATTTTTTTTTATTTTTTTTTTTTTAATTTTATTTAATTTTTTTTTTTTCAATTCCACTGAAACAGCCCTTCATGATCTAGTCAATCATAAAGGATTTCGAGTTTTTAGGCATCAACTCTACCGCAAGAAAGTTTATTAATAATTTACTTACTAAAATATACATTGCGGCAGACTTGGGATCTGTGGAACTAAAAAGATGGGTCGCAGAGGAACACCTCAAAGAGGTGTACTGTCTCCTCTACTTTGGAATATAGCCATTAACAATATATTATTGTCTCTGGAAGAAAAAGGCGTGAAAGTGGTCGCGTATGCTGATGATGTGGCAATTGAGGTTAGGGAAAAGTTTCCCAGCACTCTAAGAGATATACTTCAGGAAGCTCTACATGCAACAGCGAAGTGGGCTACCGAAAGTGGTCTGGGTATAAATCCATGCAAGATAGAAGTAGTTCAAGTTGCCTCAGTGGAGCCTGTCTCCTTTGGTGGAGAGAACGTTTACAGAAAGCGCAAAATACCTGAGTGTTTTGCTGGGCAAGAAATTGAACTTCAAATCCAACATTTTGGAAAGGGCAAGAAAGGCAACTTTTGCCCTATGCACCTGCAAGAGAGCCATTGTCAAAAGTTGGGGGTTTTGAGCGCGTCATGCATTGGATATATACTATACCTACCTATAATGCTATATGGTGTTGTGGTCTGGTGGACGGCACTTCAAAAGCCCATCCACCACCCATAAGACTAATTTCTCTGGGTGAATTCTTTTCTTAGTTTTTTTTTTTTTAATTTTTTTCTTCTCCTATTGCTTTTTCAGTATTATCGGTTAATTTCGAAATTTTCACAACTCGTAGCTTATTGCACACAGAATCTCCAGTTCAGTAGAATGTGGAAACAACTATTCAATATAGAATTTCTCTGTGGGTCACCGTAGAAACAAAATCTGTGGGTTTTATTTTGTAGTGAGCAGCATTTGTTCAGTTTTCTACATAACAAACTCCCAACCATGTGATTGAGGGCAGGCAGCAAGTCTTTTCTATATATCATGAAATTCCGTATGTTTATATCCACATCTTAGCGTTATTTGCTTTAAAACATTTTTATTGAAATGAAACATTCATTCAGACAACTTGTCTACCAAAGGTGTGAAAAGACATGTAAAAATCCCCCCACACACACAAGCACAATGTGTCGGCATTATAATTTATATACAGAAGACTATTAAGATATATTTTTTTTTATATTGAATTTCTTTCGTTGGCATTAATTTATTCAGTACTCCATAAAAAGTCTGATTTTGACACACTTGTGCACAATGAAAACAAACACAAGCCATAAGACAATTGAGGGATAGAGTGAAAAGCTTACAACTTTAACATTATCATAACAAAATCTAACAATGAACTAACAGCGATCCTAATAACAATCAATTAAAAGGCCATAAATCAGTGCTTGAACCGCATAAACCACAGATCATCGATCTGTCAATTTGCACACAACATTACAATGTGGCGCACAACACTTGCACACACACACACATACACTCACACCCAAACACAGCACAATCGCATGCCATGAATGGTTGTAGATTTATCGGCTATAAACGATCGACGACATTGCTATGACGACAACCACAAGTCGTCTAGTCGTTATTAGCAAGCATGCACTGGGGCGAGTGATACAAAACAAAAGACTTAAGCGCCAAACTTGTTGGTTTAGACAAAAACAAGAGGCGCGCGCACATGGTCGTTGTCGTCACCGGCTCGAGAGAGATTGCTCGTTAGATAATTTTAGCATTAGACAAACAGATCGGCGAATGGAAAGAGGAATGGTCGGTCTGGCAAGCTTTAGTCATTTGGGGCCATAGACAAAATGTAACAAATTTGTTTACATTGAAAAATAAATAAAAAACATGGATGAAAATTCGAAAAAAGCGGCAATTGCTTGAAAAGTTTTAAAAATATTTATTATTATGGCAACGTAGGTCGAAAACAGTGTTTCATAGGAGTCTTCTGCAAAATATTTGATATTTATATAAAAAAAAATGCATGAAAAAGAAACCTTACAACCAGGTCAACTCTCATAGACTTTTTTCGAATTATTTTGTTTGGGTGGAAAAATTGAAAAAAAAATACCCCGACCACCAGTATCTCTACTCAAAAAGAACATCTAGCATCTTGCCGGCTAGGATTTACTTTCCTTAATGCGCTAGAAGAAAGGTACGAGGAAGTTAGCTAGGAAGAAAGGTAATACGATCCAATGTTCGTCTCAAGGAGGCATGCATCTACCATTGCATAGCTCACTAATAAGTGAATAGTTGGAAGCATGTAACCTTTTGGGACAAATGCTGTTGGACGCAACGTTACGGTGAATGAACACATTTCGAACCGAACACTGATTTTGGTAATAAAATTCAATAATTTGCAAGCGTTGCTCGTTAGTAAGTCTATTCATGATGAAATGTCAAAGCATACTGAGCATCTTTCTCTTTGACACCATGTCTGAAATCCCACGTGATCTGTCAAATACTAATGCATGAAAATCCTAACCTCAAAAAAATCACCCTATACATGTCGTGTGATACAAACGAAACTAACATATGAAAATCACTTTTCAAAATAGCACATGTAATGTTTTCGATTAGATCGTGCTCTATTCGTTCTGACAAAAACATAAGGAAATCAGCTGTTTATGTTTTAACCAGCTTTTTCACAATTTTAACAATTTTTACGCATAAAAAAACAGATTTTCTCAAATTTTAACATACAAACATACAGGTGTGATAGGAAAAATCATGAATCGTATGTAAATTGAAAAACGTTGAAATTTTTTTCAATTACATGTGAATACAAAAAGTGGCATGTCATTACACATTTACATACCGTGTAATAGCACCTTAAGTCGGGCAAAGCTCATTCATTCACCTACTAAACCCCCACCCTATAAGTGTTCTCTTACAGAGAGAGAGAGTAGGAGAGACTTAGCATACTCACACAACAGTTAACTCTCATAATCTCTCCTACTTACTGCACACATAATCTGGGATTGAAAGACCACCAAAACGGTTTCTTAAGTAAAAAGAAACAACAATTTGCTGTGAATTTCATGTCCTCCACCATAGGATGGGGAGTATACTAATTTCGTCATTCCGTTTGCAACACCTCAAAATATGCGTCTAAGACCCCATAAAGTATATATATACTTGATCTTCATGACATTTTAGGTCGATCTAGCGATGTCCGTCCGTCTGTCCGTTCGTTTGTCTGTTCGTCTGTCTGTCGAAAGTACGCTAACTTTCGAAGGAGTAAAGCTAGACGATTGAAATTTTGCACAAATATATCTTATTAGTGTAGGTTTGGTTGGAATTTTAAATGGGCCACATCGGTCCATGTTTTGATATAGCTGCCATATAAACCGATCTTGGGTCTTGACTTCTTCAGCCTCTAGAGGGCGCAATTCTTATCCGATTTGAATGAATTTTTGCACGAAGTATTTTGTTATGATATCCAATAACTGTGCAAAGTGTGGTTCAAATCGGTTCATAACCTGATATAGTTGCCATATAAACCGATCTGGGGTCTTGACTTCTTGAGCATCTAGAGGGCGCAGTTCTTATCCGATTTGGGAGAAATTTTGCATAAAATTGTTTATGATTTCAACAACTGTGCTAAGTATGGTTCAAATCGGTCGATAACCTGATATAGCTACCATATAAACTGATCTTGGGTCTTGACTTCTTGAGCCTCTAGAGGGCGCAATTCTTATCCGATTTGAATGAATTTTTGCACGAAGTATTTTGTTATGATATCCAATAACTGTGCCAAGTGTGGTTCAAATCGGTTCATAACCTGATATAGCTGCCATATAAACCGATCTGGGGTCTTGACTCCTTGAGCATCTAGAGGGCGCAGTTCTAATCCGAGTTAACTGAAAATTTGCATGTTGTGTTTTGGTATCACTTCCAACGACTGTGCTAAGTATGGTTTAATTCGGTTCATAACCTGATGTAGCTCCCATATAAACCGATCTTGGGTCTTGACTTCTTGAGCATCTAGAGGGCGCAATTTTCATCCGATTTGGCAGAAATTTTGCAAAAAGTTGTTTATGATTTCCAAAAACTGTGCTAAGTATGGTTCAAATCGGTCGATAACCTGATTTAGCTACCATATAAACTGATCTGGGGTCTTGACTTCTTGACCATCTAGAGGGCTCAATTCTCATCCGATTTGGCAGAAATTTTGCATGTAGTGTTTTGTTATGACTTCCAACAACTGTGCCAAGTATGGTTCAAATTGGTCCATAGCGTGATATAGCTACTATATAAACCGATCTGGTATCTTGACTTCTTGAGTATCTAGAGGGCGCAATTCTTATCCGATTTGGCTGAAAATTTGCACGTTGTGTTTTGGTATCACTTCCAACAACTTTGCCAAGTATGGTTCAAATTGGTCCATAGCGTGATATAGCTGCCATATAAACCGATCTGGGATTTTGACTTCTTGAGCAAATAGAGGGCGCAATTTCCATTCGATTTGGCAGAAATTTTGCAAAAAGTTGTTTATGATTTCCAACAACTGTGCCAAGTATGCTTTAAATCGGTCCATAGCGTGATATAGCTGCCATATAAATCGATCTGGGATATTGACTTCTTAAGCCTCTAGAGGCCACAATTCTAAGCCGATTTGGGTGAAATTTTGTACAACGGCTTCTCCCATTACCTTCAACATGCATGTTCAATATGATCTAAATCGAATTATAGCCTGATACAGCTCCCATATGAACCGATATGCCGATTATGCTTCTTGAGCCGCTACAAGGCGCAATTCTTATCCGTACAACGGCTTTTCCCATGACTTTCAACATACATGTCCAATATGGTCTTAATATATTTTCATTTATATCTTTACTTTGAGATATAGATTGGGTTGAAAAGAGAGTGCAGATATTAATCCGCACCATGCCGCTATGGACATACAGCTGAGCCAGTAATCGGCTTTGATATAAATCGTTGAAAAATCCCTTTAGTGTTTTGACCACAATGGGTTCCGAAATTTTGGCCTCCTTTGGACCCTTCAACAATATAAGTCACCGATGAAATTTTGGCCTCCTTTGGGCCCTTCAACAATATAAGTCACCGATGATGCACAAACAATTTTAATGAAAATTCCGACAAATTTGATAAGTGGCCACAATATGCAAATCGAATGCACTATAAAAAGTTATAAATAATAATAAAACGTGGAATTAATTAAGAGAGAAAAAAATTAAAACATCAAAAGTGGCAACAGCCAACAACCAGTTAACATATCAAACTAACCAACAATTTATTTTATTTTCAGCTTTAAAAATCCATTTAAAGGCAATAGGCCGTGAAACAGCCATTCCGGCATTGAAACGCAACACAAATCGGCGCTAACCTAAATGGGAGAAGCAATGGTGAATCATCAAAACAAAAAAAAAACTGCCAATGAAATTCATGAATGGCTGTAAATAAAACAATTAAAAGCTGAAAAGTTCGGCCGGAACGAACTTTGGATACTCAACATGGGGTAAGCTGCTCAATCGACGCATCGTTTCAAGGTTTTGAAGGATTCTTAAAGCCAAATCGGGAATAGGCTGAATGGAGCATATTAAGGGATCTTTTAGAACTTTATTTTGGAAAACTCTTAAAAAAAACCATATTTCATACAAACCGATCAACTATTGAGGCATCTCGGAGCTCGGGAGGTCAAATCCAAGAATGAGTTCCATATAAGACTTATATCCATTTGCAGTTCCCAACGACTACAACTACTTAACACAAATGCCACAAATTACAAATTTTCAACAAAGAAGGATGGACGAACATGAAATTCCCAACCCAAGTTATTTATGCCCATATTCACAAAACTTATTTGACAGTTTTATAAAGGAAATCTGCCATTAAGCCCTCTTAAAAGCTATTGGGCTGCCCAAAAATTAATTGCGGATTTTTCATATAGTCGGCGTTGACAAATTTTTGCACAGCTTGTGACTCTGTAATTGCATTCTTTCTTCTGTCAGTTATCAGCTGTTACTTTTAGTTTGCTTTAGAAAAAAAGTGTAAAAAAATTATATTTGATTAAAGTTCATTCTAAGTTTTATTAAAAATGCATTTACTTTCTTTTAAAAAATCCGCAATTACTTTTTGGGCAACCCAATATTTTAAGTCTTGTAAATATGGACATTCAACTTTAGCTTATTCTACTAAATGTTAACAACAAATGGTTAAACTTTAAACACCCCTTTACCTTAGTAGTATTGCCATGGGGTATTAAAAACTCCACTGCACCAATGGCAACTAAATCTTAAAATAGTTTTGTCATCTAAGCGCCAACCTAGCCAAAAGTTGTAGAAATGGCAAACTTTGGCAAAAACAAACTTTGAAAATTATTTCGTTTGTTTTCACTCCACACTAACATCATCATCATCATCATAGCGGTAGTAGTTTTGGTTGTCAAATTACAAATGCATTTTAAATAATTTTTATGTTTTGCTTGTGTAGTTGTTGTTTTTGTTGTTGTTGTCATAGTCATCATCGTCATCGTCTGCTGCTTGTTCTGCCTGGTCTCATAAATTTAAATGTAATTTGTTTTAAAGTCATTTCATTCTCTTCTCGTTAGTCGCTTTACTGCTTTGGGTATTTTGGACTTTTGAGAGCTTTGTGTTGTTGTTTTTGTTTTTTTTTCTTTTGTATAGGTCATTCACCACACATCTAAAGCCGGCACAACACGATGAATATGCATGCATACATATTGTATGTATGTATGGAAGAAAAGGTGTCCGGAAAAAAATGTTTGCTCTTTATTTATGTATGACTAATATCATCGTCATTTGGATTAGATGTTTTAATCATTTGATCATTCATTCTATCATTAGCTGTTTGCCTTTTACAAAGCAAATGAAATAATTATAGGTGCTGTCATTTTTTTTCGACTTTTTAACAATGCCTTTAAAGCCGTCGAGTTCACAGAACAAAGCAATGGGCTTAGATGATTGGGCAGGTGTTATTTTAAATGAGCTAGATATTAAAAATAATGGTTTACGGCAAACAAAGTTCTGATTGGAGCAAAATTAACAAGTAAAAGCGTGCTAAGTATGGCCGGGCCGTATCTTATATACCCTCCACCATGGATCGCATTTGTCGAGTTCTTTTCCCGGTATCTCATTTTAGGCCAACAAGGGATTAAAGAAAACTAGAGGCTCAAGAAGTCAAGATCCCAAGAACCGATTTGAACCATATTTGACACAGTTGTTGAAATTAAGAATAAAATACGTTATGCAAAATTTCAACCAACTCGGATAAGAATTGCGCCCTCTAGAAGCTAAGAAGTCAAGTCTCTAGATCTGTTTATATGACAGCTATACCAGATTATGAACCGATTTGAACCATACTTGGCACAGCTGTTGGATGTCATAACAAAATACTTCGTGCAAAAATTCATTCAAATCGGATAGGAATTGCGCCATCTAGAAGCTTAAGAAGTCAAGTCCCTAGATCTGTTTATATGACAGCTATATCAGGTTATGAACCGATTTGAACCATACTTGGCACAATTGTTGGATATCATAACAAAACACGTCGTGCAAAATTTCATTCCAATCGGATAAGAAATGCGCCATCTAGAAGCTCAAGAAGTCAAGTCCCTAGATCTGTTTATATGACAGCTATATCAGGTTATGCACCAATTTGAAGCATACTTGGCACAGTTGTTGGATATCATAACAAAATACTTCGTGCAAAAATTCATTCAAATCGGATAAGAATTGCGCCCTCTAGAGGCTCAAGAAGTCAAGACCCAAGATCGGTTTATATGACAGCTATATCAGGTTACGTACCGATTTGAACCATACTTGGCACAATTGTTGGATATCATAACAAAACAAGTCGTGCAAAATTTCATTCCAATCGGATAAGAATAGCGCACTCTAGAGGCTCAAGAAGTCAAGACCCAAGATCGGTTTAAATGGCAGCTATATCAAAACATGGACCGATATTGCCTGTTTACAATACCAACCGACCTACACTAATAAGTATTTGTGCAAAATTTCAAGCTGCTAGCTTTACTTCTTCGGAAGTTAGCGTGCTTTCGACAGACAGACGGACGGACGGCTATAGACCGACTCAGGCCATATTTGACACGTATGTTGAAGGTTATAGAAAAAGCTGTTGTACAATTTCAGCCAAATGGAATAATAATTGCGCCATCTAGTGGCTCAAAAAGTCAGATGCCACATCGGTTTATAAGGCAGCTATATCAGGTTATGAACCGATTTGAACCATATTTGACACAGTTGTTGAAATTAAAAATAAAATACGTTATGCAAAATTTCAGCCAACTCGGATAAGAATTGCGCCCTCTAGAGGCTCAAGAAGTCAAGACCCAAGATCGGTTTATATGACAGCTATATCAGGTTATGAACCAATTTGAAGCATACTTGGCACAGTTGTTGGATATCATAACAAAATACTTCGTGCAAAAATTCATTCAAATCGGATAAGAAATGCGTCATCTAGTGGCTCAAGAAGTCAAGAGGTCAGATCGGTTTATATGGCAGCTATAAAAGGTTGAACCATATTTGGCACAATTGTTGGAAATCATAACAAAACACCTCATGCAAATTTTCACCCAAATAGGTTAAGAATTGCGCCCTTTAGTGGCTCAAAAAGTCAAGATGTCAGATCGGTTATATGGCAGCTATACCAAGTTATAGACCGATTTGAACCATATTTGGCACAGTTGTTGAAAGTCATAACAAAACATAGTGTTTCCTCACTAAACATTGTCCATACATTATCTGACTTCTGAGTATACCCCAACGTAATAGGTCTCGAGGACAGAATCTTCCTTAGCCTAGAGGCCTCAGATGTATCCTCCACGGAGCTGCAGAATTCTACCCAGGATTTGTTCTGAGCCTTTCTCAGCTTGCCCTTATATTTTCTTAGCTCAGCATTAAAGATGTCCCAATAGTGTGGTGCTCTTTTGGCCTTTGCTCTATTGAAGAGTTTTCTGACATCCTTCCTTAGACCAACCAGCTCTGAGGTCAACCATGGCGGTCGCTGTTTGACCCTTGACTTGGCACTTTTTTCTTGTCCAAAATGCAAGAGCTTGACTTGCAAGACATGTGGTTTCAACAAGCCGGTGCCACATGCCACACAGCCCACAGTAGTAAGAGTCCAAAAATTTTGATGGGAATATCGTAAATTGGGAGTTCGGGCTATATGGGGACAAAATCAAGAAATAGTAGTTGACATATATTCCATATTTGAACTAAACATGCCTGTGGACAATGAATAAAAAATAATCGGAAGAGCACCAGATGTGATAGATAAGATAAATGAGAGTACGAGAGATATAAGAACTGTTCGATATGAGATCTGAGATGGGCTAAGTCCAACTCCTTACTTGGTGATGTTTCTGCAAAAATTTCTGACAAAATTTCTATGAAAATTAAATTTTTACAAAAAATTTTGATGGAATCCAATTTTCTATAAAAATCTTTTATAAACCTAACTTTTCCTTAAAAATTTCAACAAATTTTTTTCTAAAAAAGTATGGTTTTGTTTCCAATTTCAACAAAATTTTTTCTAAAAGAGTATGGTTTTGTTTCCAAATCGATTTTTTTTTGCCTTTAGTAGTTCGTTCTTGAAAATTGATTTTTTTATGACCCCAAATAATAAAACAAAGTTTGAAATTGTTTGTCGTCGTGGCATAAACTTTCAATTGCGGTTAATAGGTTAACCAAATGATGGCCAATATGATTATAACAAAATCCTCGATAACAAAAACTAAAACTACAACTACATGCAATAACATATAAACTGTTGTTGATGTTGTTATATTACCCTCAAGAAACTTGAAACCAATGAAATAATAAAAGCAAAAAAAAAAAATAAATAAAATGCAAGAAATGATTTAACACTTGATCACAAAAGCAGAAATTCATACATAACAAAAAAAAATCCAGACTGTGGATGGCTATGGGGCTTGCTGTTGAATAAGTGCAACAAACGAAACGAGTTTGTCGGTGTCTGCTCCTTGTTGGCAGACCCCCAAATGTGCGAGACCGACCTAAACAACAGACAAAGGCGGCAATAATGACGATGACATTCATTTCTTCCCCAAACAGACAACCAACCCATTGACCATTATCTGAAGCCTACACATAGATGTTGGAACGTTGGCTTGCTTTGCTGGCCCCATTATGTATGCACAGGAAAATAAGAGAAAACATGTAGAGCCCCCCAATATCCTCTGAAATTGTCTGGTAATGAATTGCGACGGAGGGAAATCCAGTTTTTGTGCAAGTTCCAAAATTTTTCTTTTCATTGGAGTTTATGCAACACCACTACACACTGTGTATAAGTGGGCTATAAACACACAAAATGTTAATTAATGATAAATTCCTGAAGTGTTGAAGTTAAAAATAAATGGAAATGTTGTCAAACTTTTATTTTTGTAGAAAAACTTGTTAAAAATTTTATTTTTGTAGAAAATTTTGTCACAATTTTCCTTCTAAACAAAATTGAGTCAACATTTTATTTCCAGAAGAGATTTTGTACTTCTAAAGAAGATTTTGGCAAAACTCTATTTTTTTAGAAAATTTTTTAATTTTTTTGAAAATTTGATGTTTATAGAAAAGTTTGATATTTAGGAGTACGTTTTGAGGGGGAAGCCCCCCCATCTAAGCCCGCCGAGCGGACATGTTCACCAATAGGGACAATATGGAACTCAAATGACGGGAAATTAGAAGTAGTATTCGAATCAGATATCGATATTTGGCGTCATGTATTTGTATGTTGTTTTAAATAAAAAATTTTTTTTCTATAAAAAATTTATGTCAAAAATTATTTTTAGAAAATGTTTTGTCAAAAATTTTTTTTATACAAAATTTTTTCAAAATTTTATTTTATAGAAAATTTTGTCAAAATTTATTTTTATGGAAAATTTTGTCAAAATTTTATTTTTATAGAAAATTTTGTAAACATTTTATTATTATAGAAAATTTTGTCAAAATTTTATTTTTAAAGGAAATTTTGTAAAAATTTTATTTTTAGAGAAAAATTTTTCAAAATTTTTTTTTCTAAGGAAAATTTTATTTCTAAAGAAAATTTTATTTCTAAAGA
This sequence comes from Stomoxys calcitrans, assembly GCF_963082655.1. Classification (NCBI taxonomy): domain Eukaryota; kingdom Metazoa; phylum Arthropoda; class Insecta; order Diptera; family Muscidae; genus Stomoxys; species Stomoxys calcitrans. Next base: position 216,022,877 of record NC_081553.1, read on the forward strand.
AAATTTTATTTTTATAGAAAATTATTTTATTTTTATAGAAGATTTTGTCAAAATTGGGATTTTATAGAAAACTTTGTCAAAATTTTATTTTTATAGAAAATTTTGTAAAAATTTTATTTTTATAGAAAATTTTGTAAAAATTTTATTTTTATAGAAAATTTTGTCAAAATTTTATTTCTATAGAAAATTATGTCAAAATTTTATTTTTGTAGAAAATTTTGTCAAAATTTCATTTCTATAGGAAATTTTGTCAAAATTTCATTTCTATAGGAAATTTTGTCAAAATTTCATTTCTATAGGAAATTTTGTCAAAATTTCATTTCTATAGGAAATTTTGTCAAAATTTTATTTTTATATTTCATTTCTTTAGGAAATTTTGTCAAAATTTCATTTCTATAGAAAATTTTGTAAAAATTAAACTTTTTATAGAAAATTTTCTCAACATTTTATTTTTTTAGAAAATTTTGTCAAAATTTTATTTCTATAGAAAAAGTTGTCAAAATTTTATTTCTTAGAAAATTTTTTAAAAATTTATTTTATAGAAAATTTTGTAAAAATTTTATTTTTATAGAAAATTTTGTAAAAATTTTATTTTTATAGAAAATTTTGTAAAAATTTTATTTTTATAGAAAATTTTGTCAAAATTTAACTTCTATAATAAATTTTGTCAAAATTTCATTTCTATAGGAAATTTTGTCAAAATTTCATTTCTATAGGAAATTTTGTCAAAATTTCATTTCTATAGGAAATTTTGTCAAAATTTCATTTCTATAGGAAATTTTGTCAAAATTTCATTTCTATAGGAAATTTTGTCAAAATTTCATTTCTATAGGAAATTTTGTCAAATTTTCATTTCTATAGGAAATTTTGTCCAAATTTAATTTCTATAGGAAATTTTGTCAAAATTTCATTTCTATAGGAAATTTTGTCAAAATTTTATTTTTATATTTCATTTCTTTAGGAAATTTTGTCAAAATTTTATTTTTAGAGAAAATTTTGTCAAAATTTAATTTTTATAGAAAATTTTGTAAAAATTTTATTTTTATAGAAAATTTTACCAAAATTTTATTTTTATAGAAAATTTTACCAAAATTTTATTTTTATAGAAAATTTTATTTTTTTTAAAAAATTTTGTCAAAATTTTATTTTTATAGAAAATTTTGTCAAAATTTTATTTTTATAGAAAATTTTGCCAAATTTTTTTTTTAGAAATTTTGTTAAAATTTTATTTTCATAGAAAAATTTGAAAAAAAAATTGTTTTATAGAAAAATTTTTAAAAAATTTATTTTTATAGAAAAATTTGAAAAAAATTTATTTTTATAGAAAATTTTGAAAAAAAAATAATTTTTTTAAGAAAATCTCTTAATTTATAGAATTTTTTTTAATTTCATTTCTGTAAAAAATGTTCTCAAAACTTAATTTTTACAAAATATTGGCAAACTTTCGGTTCTATCAAAATTCGATTTTTTGAAATTTTTTTAAAATTTGATGTTCATAGAAAAGATTGACTTTTCGGGAGTAAGTTTTGAGGGGGATGTCCCACATCAAAGCCCGCCGAGCGGACATGTTCACCAATATGGACAATATGGGACTCAAATTAAAGGTAATTAGAAGTAGAATACGAATTCGATATCAAACTTCGCGTCACATATCTGTATTTTATTTTTAAAGAGAATTTCATATATTTTATAATTTTTTTTTATAAAAATTTGTGTCAAAAATATTCTTTGAATTTTTTCAATTCAAAAAATGTAGCTATTTTTATCCAAAATTAATTCCGCAGATTTTTTTTTAATTGATCTGATTTTTAGAAATTGTTTGGAAATTTGATTATAAAAAAGTTTGATATTTGGGTTTTAAGGGGGATGTCCCACATCAAAGTCCGCCGAGCGGACATGTTCACCAATATGGACAATATGGGACTCAAATTAAAGGTAATTAGAAGTAGAGTACGAATTCGATAGCGAATTTTGCGCCCCATATCTGTATTTTATTTTTAAAGAGAATTTCATATATTTTATAATTTTTTTTTTATAAAAATTTGTGTCAAAAATATTCTTTGAATTTTTCAATTCAAAAAATGTTGCTATTTTTATCAAAAATTTATATTCACAGATATTTTTTTTTTTAATTTCTTGAATTAAACACATTTTCCTATTTTCTAATATAAAAAATGGTACCTTTTTCCAGTCTTTAACCATTAAAAATTACCTTCTTCCGCTTGAGTTTATTCAAGTGGAATATTTTGAAGCATTTTTCTTTAGTTTTATTTCAAGGAAAATTTTAATTTGTCTCAATACTTCTTTTGTCTGAAATTCTAACAGTGGGTTTGAATAAGGGGGAATTTAGGAAAACTAAACGAGGACCATATGTGCTGGAATGAGAAAAAGTCCTTTAGACAAAACGTGACTGCTTTTTTACCTTTTTGGTAATGCAAGAGAATTGTCAACCTAACCATGGGTTGGTTGGTCATACAGGGGAAAGTAGAATCGTTTTCTTTTCTTTTGTTATGTTTTGACTTTTCCTTTTTGCTTTGCAACGATTTGTTTTTGTTTCTTGCCTTCAAAATCTCCTGTTTTTCTTTGCTTTCTTTTTTGTGTGTCTTATTTAACTTTTGCCTTCATCATCATTTAATGCTGAATGTAAGCAACACATTTCAACGTTTTTGTTTCCTTGTTTTCATTTATTTCCGTTTGATAAGATTTATATATTCTTATTGAGAGGTGGGGTAAAGGGAGAGGCAAAAAAGGAAAATAAGCTTTTTAGGCAGTCAGGGGTTTTTCGTAATTTTTTGTTTTTTTCCGGGATGAGTTCATAAAAAGAAAAATAGAAAAATTTGTAAAGGAAATGGAGAGAGAGAGAGAGTGAGAGAAAAAAAATATATGATAAATATGATGATGACTTGGGTGCGTGCGTGCTATTAAATATTCCTTGCCTTTAATATTCTGGCCTTTCCATTTTATTACCCATATATTTTTTTTTCGTTCCTTCTGCTGTTTATTTATTAACAAAGTCTATGTCCTGCCAATACTGAATGTGTGAGTTCGAAAGCTCAAGGATAAGCGATTGGAAAAGGAAACGTAAAAACGTTTCAATGAAATTGGATTGGTATATAACCTTAAAGTAAAGGACAAGGTACATATTGACAGAAATGAGGGCAGCTAAATTCTGTACAAAACAATTTTATTATGACAAGATTATGATACCAAAATTTGACAAAATTTTCTGTAAAAAGAAAATTTTGTACAGAAGCAGATATTTTATAAGGTGCAAAAAGGATACTACACTTTTTGATATGTGAAAGGGGCGGGGCGGACCCTCCCCCTAACCCTAATTTTCAAAAACTCCAGATTTTGGAGATGGGTGGTTCGATTTAAGCAAAATTTTGTGTGCTTCTTTTTAGTTACCTTAAATCAAAAATTTGATAACCAAATTTCGTATAAGGTACCAAGGGGGTCGCCCACCACCAAACCCAGTAAATTTATTTATAGACCAATCACGACAATATAGGACTCAAATGAAAGGCATTTGAAAGTTGAAAACGAATCTGATATTCAAATATGGAGTCAAGTGTTTGGGGGACCACTACACACCCCAAAAAACCCCTAAATCGAGCATATTTATCGACCATGGCAGTATGGGACTCAAATAAAAGGTATTTGGGAGTTGAGGACGAAATTCATATCCACTTTCGGGACCAAGTTTTTGGGGGTAAAAATCAAATAAAAGGTATTTTGGAGTTGAGGACGAAATTCATATCCACTTTCGGTAGCCAAGTTTCTGGGGGTCCTCCCCTTTCCCAAAATAACCCCCCAAAAAGGACTTATTTACTGACCATAGCAGAATGGGGCTCAAATCAAAGGTATTTGAGAGTGGAATACGAATCTGATATGGAACCAAGTGTTTGGTGGGGCGCCCCTCCCCCAAAACAATGACCCAAGGGGACAAATTTACCGACCATAGCAAAATGTGGCTCAAATGAAAGGTTTTTGGGAGTAGAGCACGAATCTGATATCAACATATGGTAAAAAAAAGTCTATAGGGCCGCACCTCCCCCAAAGAGGACAAATTTACCGACCATAGCAATATGGGGCTCAAATAAAAGGTATTTTAGAGTAAAATACCAATCAGATATATATTCTCAGGGTCAAGTCACAGAATTGCCTCCTCAACCCCCAAAAACAGGGTTGGTTGCCACATTTTTTGATAACCGAAGGGGGAGCGGACCCTCCCCCTAATAAAATGTTGAAAAACGCTCGAGCTCAGTTACGGGTGAGGCGATTCAAGCGAAATTTGGATTGCACACCTATTGGAGGCCACCGTAGCGCAGAGGTTAGCATGTCCGCCTATGACGCTGAACGTCTGGGTTCGAATCCTGGCGAGACCATCAGTAAAAATTTTCAGCGGTGGTTTTCCTCTCCTAATGTTGGCAACATTTGTAAAGTACTATGCCATGTAAAACTTCTCTCCAAAGAGGTTTCGCACTGCGGCCCGCCGTTCGGATTCGGCTATTAAAAGGAGGCCCCTTATCATTGAGCTTAAACTTGAATCGGACCGCAATCATTGATATGTGAGAAGTTTTCCCCTGTTCCTTAGTGGAATGTTCATGGACAAAATTTTTAATCTTTACACCTATGTTTATGCAAAAACACGACATTGGTATACAAATTTTGGGTCAAATAACCCGGGGGAATGCCCCACCCCAAAGCACTTCCAAAGGAACATGTTTATAAATTGGAGCAATATGGGAATCAATTGAAAGGTGTTTAAGAGTAGGGTAAGAAATTCGTATAAAACTTTGATTCCAAGTGTCTAGGGTCCGCCCCTCCGCCAAAAAACCTATCAAAAATAATAAGCTTATCGATTGGGGCAATATGGATATCAAATGAAAGGTATTGAAGAGTAGAACACAAACAGGGGGCCCGCTCCACCCCCAAAAACCGTTCAAAAATAACATGCTATCGATTGGGGCAATATGGATATCAAATGAAAGGTATTTAAGAGTAAAACACTAACTTGATTTAGCCCATAGTGCCGGGGGATCGCCCCACCTCCGAAAATACACCCCCAATTAGACATGTAGGCCAATCGGAACAATATGTGACCCAAACTAAAGGTATTTGGCAGTTGAAAAAGTAACTTAAAAAAATTTGGGGTCAAGTCCTAGAGAGAAGCCCTACCCTAAAAACCATCCCCCAAAACGGACATATATGCCGATCGCGACAATATGGTCCTCAAAGGATAGGTATTTGAGAGAAAATAACTACACTTACATAAAAAGTAGGGGTCAATTCCTAAGGGGTGGGGGGGTTTTTTGTAAAAAACTTTTCCTTCAATAACTTTTTTGAATTGAATTTGTCTTTCAATCTTTGTAAGAAATTGTATAACAAATTTAATTAAAAGTGGGATTTTTATCAAAATTATTTATTTTTTACAGCAAAATTTTTTAAAAATTGATTTTATAAAAATATTTTGCCAACATTAAATTTTCAAAAAAATTAACAAAATTTAATTTTGTAAAAATTTTGTCAAAATTTTATTTATAAGGAAAAATTTATTAAAATTATTTGTAATTCCTATTTACTATTATGTTGACCCACTACCCTCTTCTTATGGGGACCCACTATCCAACTCCTTCGGCAAAATGTTTATGCCACTCCGCCAACTGCATGGCAGTGTTGTCTTATTGCATTATTTTAGTGGTCCGCTGTCTCTTGCAGTGGTGTCACGTTTTTATGTAATGTTGGTATTACTGCTCATGCAGCATGTGGCATGCAACAATCCAAGACCGCTGCAACAACAAGCAAATCAACCAAGCGACCAATAATTACCACCATTAAAAAAAAATAGCAACTCCAAACAACAATCCCCGACTTGTTTGTAATGGCATTGACATTAGAACTGTGGAACTGGTTTCTTCAAGGTTTTCTCAAGTTCTCTCTCTTTCCAATGTGGTGTGTTTGGGAGTTTCAGCTGGTAGTGTGGTGCTTTACTATCAGACACTGGCTACTTGAGTGAGTGACTGACAGTGTGCCTGGCTAGCTTTCAGTAGTTTGGCTTTGGGTGTCTTACTTAACTACAATCGCTCGCAATTGTAGGCTTTCCAAACAGAACTGGCAGCCGGCTTTTCAGCAAATGTTAGCATAAATTTTTTAAACAAAAACATACAACATTAGCCATCATCATCCACGTAACTAGACAACTGAGTCAACAGAATGCAACACAATGCATGCACCACATAGGCAACAAGCGTAAAGTCTGAGACTTGGAAAAACTCTATGGGACATATGATAAAATTTTGTTACACACAGACTTGGCAATGGGTGGAATTAACATAAGCCATCATGTAGTGGAACAGTGGGTTAATGGGGAAAATTTTGTAAAAAAGAAGAAAATTTTTCCAAAAGTATAAAATTTTGCCCCAAATTGTCATGGTGACCAACTACGTCCTATTGGGGGTGGCACGTCCCCTAAGACAGATAGTCCCGAATGCTGATATCAGATTCTTACTCTACTACCAAATACCTTTAAGCCCCATATGCCGGTAGTCGGCAAACAACTCCGGTTTGGGAGGTGTAAGGGAGGCCACTCGGTGACTTGCCCCTGAAAATATATATCAGATTCGTATATATCAGTTTCATAGAGCCCCATATTTCTATGGTCGGTAAATTTGTCCTCTTAGGGGCTGTTTTGTGGGAGGGGCACCCCTTTTGGGCGATTCTCTTGGGGCAAAGTTCTATATCTTGGATTAAATTGACATTATATTCGTATTCTACTCCGAATGCCTTTCATTTGAATCCCATATTGTACGGATCGGTCCACTTTCGACTTTGGGTACTATCTTTGGGGCGATTTTGGGCCAGGGGCGGCTCCCTAGATACTTGGACCCAATTTTAAATATCATATTCATACTCTACCTTATTATAGTTCTATATTGTCTCGATCGATCCAATTTATATTTTGGGCGGTACTCTTGGTGCGATGTTCTAGGTACATTTTGGATTACATTTTTGATATCATATTCATACACTACTCCCGAATACCTTTCATTATAGTCCCATATTGTCCCGAACGATCCACGTTTCATTTTGGGCGGTACTTTTCGGGCGATTTTGGGCCTGGGGCGGCTCCCTAGGTATTTGGACCCAATTTAAAATATCATATTCATACTCTACTACCGAATACCTTTCTTGCAATCCTATATTGTCCCGATCGACCCACTTTTCATTTTGGACGGTGCTCTTGGGGCGACGCCCTTGGTACTGGGATCCAATTTACGACGCCATATTCGTATTCTACTCCCGAAAAGTGTGGGGATCCGGACACTTATGCCAAGTTCGCATTCTACTCTTAAATACCTTTCATTTGATACCCATATTGTCCCAATCGGTAAACATGACCGTTCGGGTGGGTTTTGGGATGGGGCGTCCCCCCAGGTTATTTGACCCTAAAGTTTTATACCAATTTCGTGTTTTTGGGGTACCATAAGGTGGCATACAAAATTACGCTTAAATCAGTGCACCAATCTCCGAGATCTGGCGTTTTTAAAAATGGTTATAAGGGGGAGGGTCCGCCCCTCCTTCGGATATCCAAAATGTACTCTACCATCTATGAGTCTATACGGAATAGACAAACAAACTAGCAAAAATAAGAAATTTTCGTCAACATTTTATTTTTATAGAAAATTTTTTCATAATTTTATTTCTATAGGAAATTTTGTCAAAATTTCATTTCTATAGGAAATTTTGTCAAAATTTCATTCCTATAGAAAATTTTGTCAAAATTTCATTTCTATAGGAAATTTTGTCAAAATTTCATTTCGATAGGAAATTTTGTCAAAATTTCATTTCTATAGGAAATTTTGTCAAAATTTCATTTCTATAGCAAATTTTGTCAAAATTTCATTTCTATAGGAAATTTTGTCAAAATTTCATTTCTATAGGAAATTTTGTCAAAATTTCATTTCTATAGGAAATTTTGTCAAAAATTCATTTCTATAGGAAATTTTGTCAAAATTTCATTTCTATAGGAAATTTTGTCAAAATTCTATTTCTATAGGAAATTTTGTCAAAATTTCATTTCTATAGAAAATTTTGTCAAAATTTCATTTCTATAGGAAATTTTGTCAAAATTTCATTTCTATAGGAAATTTTGTCAAAATTTCATTTCTATAGGAAATTTTGTCAAAATTTCATTTCTATAGGAAATTTTGTCAAAATTTCATTTCTATAGGAAATTTTGTCAAAATTTCATTTCTATAGGAAATTTTGTCAAAATTTCATAATTTTATTTTTATATTTCTATAAAAATAAATAAATAAATATTTAGTCAAAATTTCATTCCTATAGAAAATTTTGTCAAAATTTCATTTCTATAGGAAATTTTGTCAAAATTTCATTTCTATAGGAAATTTTGTCAAAATTTCATTTCTATAGCAAATTTTGTCAAAATTTCATTTCTATAGGAAATTTTGTCAAAATTTCATTTCTATAGGAAATTTTGTCAAAATTTCATTTCTATAGGAAATTTTGTCAAAATTTCATTTCTATAGGAAATTTTGTCAAAATTTCATTTCTATAGGAAATTTTGTCAAAAATTCATTTCTATAGGAAATTTTGTCAAAATTTCATTTCTATAGGAAATTTTGTCAAAATTTCATTTCTATAGGAAATTTTGTCAAAATTTCATTTCTATAGAAAATTTTGTCAAAATTTCATTTCTTTGGAAATTTTGTAAAATTTTTATTTTTATAAAAAATTTTGTCAAAATTTTATTTTTATAAAAAATTTTGTCAAAATTTTATTTTTATAGAAAATTTTTTTTATAAAAAATTTTTTCAAAATTTTATTTTTTATAGGAAATTTTGTCAAAATTTCATTTCTTTAGGAAATTTTGTCAAAATTTCATTTCTATAGGAAATTTTGTCAAAATTTCATTTCTATAGGAAATTTTGTCAAAATTTCATTTCTATAGGAAATTTTGTCAAAATTTCATTTCTATAGGAAATTTTGTCAAAATTTCATTCCTATAGGAAATTTTGTCAAAATTTCATTTCTATAGGAAATTTTGTCAAAATTTCATTTCTATAGGAAATTTTGTCAAAATTTCATTTCTATAGGAAATTTTGTCAAAATTTCATTTCTATAGGAAATTTTGTCAAAATTTCATTTCTATAGGAAATTTTGTCAAAATTTCATTTCTATAGGAAATTTTGTCAAAATTTCATTTCTATAGGAAATTTTGTCAAAATTTCATTTCTATAGGAAATTTTGTCAAAATTTCATTTCTATAGGAAATTTTGTCAAAATTTCATTTCTATAGGAAATTTTGTCAAAATTTCATTTCTATAGGAAATTTTGTCAAAATTTCATTTCTATAGGAAATTTTTTCAAAATTTCATTTCTATAGAAAATTTTGTCAAAATTTTATTTTTATAGAAAATTTTGTCAAAATTTTATTTTTATAGGAAATTTTGTCAAAATTTTATTTTTATAGGAAATTTTGTCAAAATTTTATTTCTATAGGAAATTTTGTCAAAATTTTATTTTTATAGGAAATTTTGTCAAAATTTTATTTCTATAGGAAATTTTGTCAAAATTTCATTTCTATAGGAAATTTTGTCAAAATTTCATTTCTATAGGAAATTTTGTCAAAATTTCATTTCTATAGGAAATTTTGTCAAAATTTCATTTCTATAGGAAATTTTGTCAAAATTTCATTTCTATAGGAAATTTTGTCAAAATTTCATTCCTATAGGAAATTTTGTCAAAATTTCATTTCTATAGGAAATTTTGTCAAAATTTCATTTCTATAGGAAATTTTGTCCAAATTTCATTTCTATAGGAAATTTTGTCAAAATTTCATTTCTATAGGAAATTTTGTCCAAATTTCATTTCTATAGGAAATTTTGTCCAAATTTCATTTCTATAGGAAATTTTGTCAAAATTTCATTTCTATAAAAAATTTTTTCAAAATTTTATTTTTATAAAAAATTTTGTCAAAATTTTATTTTTATAGAAAATTTTTTTAAAATTTTTTTTAAAAAATTTTTTTTTTTATAGAAAATTTTGTCAAAATTTAATTTTTATAGAAAATTTTGTCAAAATTTTATTTTTATAGAAAATTTTGCAACATTTTATTTTTATAAAAAATTTTGTCAAAATTTTATTTTTATAAAAAATTTTTTTTAAAAAAAATTTTTTCAAAATTTTATTTTTTATAGAAAATTTTGTCAAAATTTTATTTTTATAGAAAATTTTGTCAAAATTTGATTTTTTATAGAAATTTTGTCAAAATTTTATTTTAATAGAAAATTTTGTCAAAATTTTATGTTTTATATAAAATTTTTTCAAAATTTTTTTTATAAAAAATATTTTCAAAATTTTATTTTTTATAGAAAATTTTGTCAAAATTTAATTTTTGTAGAAAATTTTGTCAAAATTTTATTTTTATACAAATTTTTGTTAAAATTTTGTGAAAATTTAATTTTTAAAAAATTTTGTAAAAATTTTATATTAATAAAAATTTTTTTATCGAAATTTTATTTTTATATAAAATTTTGTAAAAAATTGATTTTCAAGAAAAATTTTTAAAGATTTTCGTCAAAATTTTATCTACAGAAAATTTTGTCAGAATTTTATTTCTATAGAAAATTTTGTCAAATTTCTTTTTTCTAAAAAATTTATTTAAATTTTTTTTTTTATAAATTTTTTTTTTTATAAAATTTTTTTTTTTATAAAATTTTTTTTTTTTATAAAATTTTTTTTTTATAAAAAATTTTTTTAAAATTTTATTTTTATAGACAAATTTATTAAAAATTTTATTTTTATACAAATTTTTGTCAAAATTTTATTTTTATACAAATTTTTGTCAAAATTTTATTTTTTTATAGAAAATTTTGTCAAAATTTTATTTTTAAGAAAATTTCGTAAAAAATTTAATTTTTACAGAAAATTTTGTCAATATTTCAGTTTTATAGAAAATTTCGTCAAAATTTTATTTCTATAGAAAATTTTGTGAAATTTTGATTTTCATAACAAATTTTGTGGAAATGGGTGTCCTGGGGTTTGTGCCCACTGTGCCCAAGCCAGACACTACCATAGTTATTCCACAAATGCCTGGTAAACCACAACTAAGAACAGGATATTATAGTCATGTTGTTGGGCATGATAACATGGCTTATATTTCCCTGTTGTCGCCGCCGATTTTGTATTTACACGCCTTCCTTCCCCAACTTTCCTTGCTTCATGTCCACAAAGATTGCATTTCATTTTGTGTCAAAAGCTAGGACTACATAACCATCTCCGCCACTACACTATTGCAAGTGTTGATGGTGGCAGATAGTCAACAGCATTTTACTAACTACTGATACGAGATACCATATTGATGATGAGAATGATGGGCCTTTTTGTTTGGTTTTTCCTTACATAAACGTGGAAAATCTACACTTGCTGCTGCTGAGATTCCTGTATTTCCCTCTTAGAAAAGTGTTTTGGTTTGTTCTACTTGTATAGTTTGGTGGTTCTTCTTCCTCTGCATTTTGCTTTTGCTTCTGTCTCTGCTAAATCGCCTAGATGGCCCGGCGGCTGTAAACGTTTCATTTTCATTTCTTTCCTTTCTTCTTTTCGCCATCCTTCCTCCGCCTTTTCTTAATCGATGTTGAGTTTGTTGTGTTTAGACCCTGTTTTTTCTTGTTTTGGCCTTTGCGATTTGTTGTTTTTTTTTTTGGTGTTACTCTTACTCTTTACATTTCGCTTTTCTTTTACGTTTCCTTTGTTGTTTTTTTTTTGCCTTGCTAACAATGTAACCGGTTTACTTAAGATTACATTGCCTTTTTTTTTTGCGTTGTTTTTGCTGATGTTGCTGATTTATGTTTTATGACTTAAGAAAAAGTTTTGTAATTTTTTTTAGCTTTTATATAGCGTAAATAAATCATTTTTGGCAAGAGAAGGCTGTAACACGCGTAACGCGTTTTTGATCATTTGTTTTTTTTTTCCTGTAAAGCATTTTGATGTTTGGCAAATTTATAGGTAATCTTTATAATTAGATAGGAAAGGGAAACTTAAAATCTTGAATGGGGTCATTTTAACTTGAAAACCGTAGGCTCTGCAAAAATTGCAAATTCACAAATGGAATGTTCGCCATTAAGGAACAGCGGGGATGCTTCTCTCATGTCAATGAGTGCTGGCCGTTACAACTTAAAGCTCAATGATTGGTTGAGCTGAGTAGGAATAAGGGAAGCAAGTTTTTGCTTGCCCTCTCATAGTGCTGGAGAGCAGGTATACTTAAAGAGCCTTGTTTCTTGTGTGTTCTACACCGTACTCACTTGTAGTGGGTATGTTGAGTACCATAATCCATTTCACAAGTCTCGCTAATGAAAGTTTTGGTGGACCACAAATCGAGATCCAAGTGTTTAGTGATATGCTTTAGCAACATCGCACTTTTGCCTTACTTTTTCAAAGTCGTCTGCTGTGCTTTTCTTTGATAAGCTCTTTTAACATAAAGGTCTATTGTTAAAGGAATATCCCCAATGGGATCCCCATAAAAACAAATTTTGAAAACATTTTCTATCAAAAACACATTTTGACATAAATGGCGTACCAGAAATCGAGATCCAAGTGGCCTGTGATATGCTTTAGCAACATCGCACATTTGCCTTACATTTCCAAATTTGTCACTTAAAAACAGTAGGCTCTGCAAAAATTGCAAATTCACAAATGGAATGTTCGCCATTAAGGAACAGCGGGGATGCTTCTCTCATGTCAATGAGTGCTGGCCGATACAAGTTTAAGCTCGATGATTGGTTGAGCTGAGTAGGAAGAAGGCAAGTAAGTTTTTGCTTGCCTCTCATAGCGCTGGAGGGCAGGTACATTTAAAGAGCCTTCCTTGTTTCTTGTGTGGATATATAAAACATCATAATCACAAGTCTAGCTGATGAATGTCTTGGCGGACCAGAAATCGACATCCAAATGGACTATGATATGCTTTAGCAACATCGCACATTTGCCTAACATTTTCAATGTCGTCGTTTCTTTTACAAGCTCATTTAACTGAAAGGTCTGTTATTGCACGAATATCCTCTATGGAATCCCAAAAATGAAATTTTAATAAAAATTTTTATCAAAAGATAATTTTAACAAAAATGGCGGACCAGAAATCGACATCCAAATGGCCTGGGATATGCTTTAGCAACATCGCATATTTGCCTTACATTATCATTGTCGTCTGATGTGCTTTCTTTGACTAGCTCATTTAACTTAATGGTCTATTGTTGGACGAATATCCTTAAATGGTATCCCAAAAAATCAAACTTTGACAAAATTTTCCACCAAAAGCTAATTTTGACAAAATTTTTTGATAAACATTAAAACTAGACAATGAGGGTCCCCACCCCCAAAAACCCAATAAGGAAACTTTCACCGCTTTGGGCAATATGGGTATCAAATGAAAGGTATTTAAAAGTAGAGAATGAACTTGGCATTTAAATGTCACCCCAAGTGTCGGGGGGCGCCCCACTTCATGAAACATCACCCAACATGGCACTTTAACCGCTTTGGGCAATATGTGTAGCAAATGAAAGGTATTTAAAAGTGGAATACAAATCTGGCACAAAAATTTATTTTTTGGTGTCGGGGGGTGCCCCACTTCAAGAAACATCATCCAACATGGCACTTTAACCGCTTTGGGCAATATGTGTAGCAAATGAAAGGTATTTAAAAGTGGAATACAAATCTGGCACAAAAATTTATTTTTTGGTGTCTGATTTAAAACACCCCAGCAGGACAAATTTTTCTGATTGGGAGAATATGGATATCAAATGAAAGCTATTTAAAGGTAAAATCCAATGCTAATATCAAAATTTATTCCTTGGTGTCCGAGGGACCTCCTCATCCCCAAAACCCCTCAACAGGACATATTTACCGATTGCGAAAATATGGGTATCAAACGAAAGATATTTGGAAGCTGAGTACACATATGTTATAAGAATTTGGTCCAAGGTGTCTATGGGACCTCCCCAACCCCAAAAACCCACAAAACGGACCGACCCTCTTCTCCCAATAAATACAACGCCAAAATGTCATGTACAATAAGATGACCGAGAATATATTGTACTCAAATGAAAGGACGTGTCCGAGGGCAATCCCCCTCCCCCTATCCTACCCAAAAACAAGGAATTAATTAGTGTGAATCTGAACGAGACCCGTAGCCTTGAAAATCTTGATAGCCACCTTCAAAATGCTTGACATTATGAGGCTCAAACAAAATCGTGTTCTAGCACTGATGCTGATATTACTTCAGGTCCGCCTCTAAACTCCCTTAAAATCGGTCATAATTGCCTACTATGGCGATAAATAATTGATATTTAATAGTAGAAAACGAATTTGACACCCAATTTTGAGGCCAAATGTTTGGGGGTCGTGTCACCCCATAAACTCCCCCTAAACCAATGGCAATTGGCGCTCAAATATAAGAAATTTGAGAATAGAGCACGATGCTGATATTTTTTTTAGGGCTCAGTAGGTGGGTGGCCGCTCATCCTATATACCCCTCAAACTGGACATATTTGTGGATTATGGCAAAAAGGGGCTCAAATCTGTATTTGTTTCATGGCCAAGTGTAGCAGTAACGCCTCACCTTATAAACTCCCCTAAACCACATATCCAAACTTTAATGGGCGGTCCCTCCCCTTACCCTATTTTCAAAAACGCCAGATCTCGGAGGTTGGGGTGACCGGCTGAACCGATTACCTTAAAATTTTCACAGATGGTGTAAGTTGGTCTGGAAGGAAACATAGGTTATATAATTTTTTGATATCGGAGGCGGGGCGGGCCCTCCCCCAAAAGTACTGCCCAAAAATAAAAGTGGACCGATCGAAACAATATGGGAGTCAAATGAAAGATATTGTGGAGTAGATTACAAATATGGTCAGGAAGGATGAATAGTCTTAAAATTTTGTTGATATTGGCAGGTGGCGGATCCTCCCCCGTTACCCCAAAAACACCATCCAAAATCAATAATGAACCGATAAGGCTAATATGGATATCAAATGAAAGGTATTGGAGAGTAGAATACAAATATGGTATTATCATTTGAGTCTAAGAACCCATCGGCCCGCCCCAACTCCAAAACTCCTCCAAATAGACATATTGGACGTTAATGTCAATATGGGGCTCAAACGAAAGGTATTCGAGAGTAGATTTCGAATCTGGCATACAAAATCAGATCGAAGTATAGGGGCTCACCCCACCCGCCAAGACCGCCCGAAATGGGCATATGACCCATCATGTATAAATGGGACTCGTTTTGTTTGTCTGTTCCGTAGAATCAAAAACGGCTGAACCGATTTTCATAAAATTGTCACAGATTGTGTAGGTTTGTCCGGAAGAAAACATATAGTCTTAGATATCGGATAGGGGCTAATATAAAATAAAAAAACTGTGACATAGCAAAATAATATTTTGACTTACTTGAATCCTTTGTCATCATCAATGCCATTGACAACACCATTTGTTGTTGTCACTTGGTCATCCTTTTTCAAACCGTTTGTGTCAAATGGTGAATTGGCTTTTTCTTTATCGTCGTGAGTCTGCAAAATGTAAAACAGGATAGCAGAGATATTAGAGTATACCGAAAATTCATCGATTTGAAATTGCTTAGTGCAATATATTGTATATTGGTATGACTATGAGTAAATTTGTTTTCTGTTTTTTTGGCAACTTACCTTATCATTATCGTCGAATTTCAGTCCCCTCAAACGTGGTTCGAGGCCAGACAAAGGACTCTCTTTATTCGTTGGTGATCCACCCAAAACATATTCGACCATTTTAACACCCAAACCACTTGTGGAATCACGAGGACTGTAAAAGAAAAGAGGGTTTGAGTAAAGAAAATGAGTAAAAAAGAGATCAAATAAATTTAGAGAAATGTATGAAAATCAAATATCTCAAATTTATAAAAATCAAATATTCGAAAAAATCTTGAATTTTCTGAAAACTGAATTTTCAATTTTGTTATTTGCAGATCGGCTTTTGTCAACTCCATATGAGAACTAGTTTAGCCGGTTTTCTAAAATTTTCCAAAAGTAGAGTCTGATGTGCACACTGAACAGTAACCCAAAGCAAAAATCTGATAAAAAATATGGCGCCAAATAACTGAGGAAAACGACCCACCAAAGAGCACCCAAGCGGGTATGACAATGTCGGACACATATGAAATCGCTTAATGTCCGCCCTATCCCCTAAAATCTGCAGAGGATAAATGATTGGTACCGTGAAATAGAGTATGAATGGAATATTAGAATCTACTACCAATCTAATAATGCCAGGGTTTTTCAGTAAGAGCGCTACAAAAGTTTTCTTAAAAAAAAAAAAACAGTTTTGGATATCAATGAAATTCATGCATAAATCAGCCGATACTGCTGCAATTTCACGTTCGATATTCGTACGAAGTTCATCAGTCCTCATAAACTTGTTGGCATATCGATTGGACAATTTCGTGAGATAACGGTAGCGATTCCCATTCACAGTAACGTGCCGGTCTTGATCATCACGAAAGAAGTACGACCCAATGACACCGCCGGCCCATAAACCGCACTAAATCGTAATTTTTTCTGGAATGCAATGATGACTCTGGAGTACATGTGGATTTCTGTCTGTCTAATTACTTATATTTCGCTTATTAACGAAGTCATTCAGCCAGAAATGAGCCTAATCGCTGAATTGGACGTAGCGCTTTTGTCCCCTATGAATGCAGTGCATTGCGTTGGCGAATGGAAAAACATTAGCCGGAAGTCGATTCCACATACGAATGCTTCCGAACCATTCATAACCAAACGAGGTTTCAGCCTATCGTGTGATCTCTTTAATATCCTGCTGGAGAAGATTATACCAGATGCAGATGTGAATAGATAGGACACACTAATCACAAGAGAACACATGATACTCGCCTATGCCGACGACATCGACTTCATTGGTCGGTCACTGGAAGTAGTAACTGCAGCCTTTGAAAGAATCGAAAGACAGTCAGTGAAAACGGGTCTGGCTGTAAATGGAGATAAGACGAAATGGATGGTTTCAACTCCCAAAAAGCCTTGCACAATCGAGCAGATAAAGAAAATGGAGAAAGTTGGGAACCACAACTTCGAGACAGTCAGTAACTTTATCTACCTCGGCACCGCCGTAACCGAAACGAATGACACCAGTCTTGAGATAAAGCGAAGAATAATACTGGCAAACAGATGCTACTTTGGACTAAGTAAGTAGTTTAAAAAACAACCACCTCTCGACAGACGAAGATTACACTATACAAGACACTGATACTACCCGTGTTGTTATATGGTTCTGAAGCATGGGTACTTGTGAAAGCAGATGAAAAAGTGCTTGTAGTATTTGAGACAAAGATTCTTCGTAAAATATATGGACCAGTTTGCGTTAAAATATTTGGTTGCCCAAAAAGTAATTGCGGATTTTTCATATAGTCGGCGTTGACAAATTTTTTCACAGCTTGTGACTCTGTAATTGAATTCTTTCTTCTGTCAGTTGTCAGCTGTTACTTTTAGCCTGCTTTAGAAAAAAAGTGTAAAAAAGTATATTTGATTAAAGTTCATTCTAAGTTTTATTAAAAATATATTTACTTTCTTTTAAAAAATCCACAATTACTTTTTGGGCAACCCAATAGAATATAGGCGACGTATGAACCACGAGCTGTATGATGTCGATAGCATAGTTACACGCATCAAAATACAACAGCTGCGTTGGCTAGGTCATGTTGTCAGAATGGATGAAGAAGCTCCAGCAAAGAAGTTTTTTGAAGGCAAACACGGTAAAGACCAAAAGCCTGATGGAAAGATAAGTGCTGGAAGACACCTTGAAACTTGGTGTCAAAGATTTTAGAATGAGCGCAGAAGATCGAGGTGCTTGAAACGCCTTTCTACGTTCGGCTAGCGAAACAAATGTTCTGTCATAGCCAATTAAAGTAAAATAAGTAAGATCATTTTTATCGTATTTGGCATTGATACGATCGCCTCGATAGCAAGTTGATTCCGTGCTCGGATTATCACTGAGGGGATCGTGGGCTCCGTTCCCACCAAAGGCATGTTCTGTAGGTACTCTGGTACCACAATAGACTAAAATAGTGTGAGTAACTATGTTCAGAATACAGATTGCCTCTTTAAAACTATAACAAGCTACGCTAAAACTGATACAGGATTGAATGAAACAAGTAAAACTTGTAAGGATCGGCAGAGCCGGATCCTATATGCTCTGCAACTTTAATTGCTTTTGTCAAGTTCTTTGCACCTTTTCTCTTTATATTGTAGAAACTCAATAGGATAATGGGAGGTCTAGCAAAAAAAAAATAAATTAAAAGGCTTTAAGTTCGGCCGGACCGAAATTTAGACACCAACCCACTCGGGTATATTGTAAACTAACTTTGATATAATCCGGTGCAAAACGCATTTTTTATGCACCCATAGCAGCTATACTTAAATATGGTTCGACTAAATTCGGCACGGACATTGAGTTGTCTAACAAATACAAGTCCAAGTTCAATTTCATATAGGACACGAAAAGCCTACCATAATTTAAATATGGTTCGACCAAATTCGGCACGGACATTGAGTTGTCTAACAAATACAAGTCCATTTTCAATTTCATATAGGACACGAAAAGCCTAACATAATTCACTTTAATGGGGCCAGGACTTTAAATTGAGGGATCGGTTCAGTTGTTGGAAGTCAAAGCTAAACCCTACATGCTGCATTTCAGCCAAATCGGACAAAAATTGGGGCTTGTAAGGGCTCAAGAAGTCAAATCAGGAAATCGGTTTATATGGGAGCGATATCAGGTTATAGATCGATTTGGACCATACTTGGCACATTTGTTGAAAATCATAACAAAACACTACATGCTTAATTTCAGCCAAATCGGACTAAAATTGAGGCTTCCAGGGGCTCAAGAAATCAAATCGGGAGATCGGTTTATATGGGAGCTATATCAGGTTATAGACCGATTTGGACCATACTTGGCACATTTGTTGAAGATCATTACAAAACACTACATTCTCAATTTCAGCCAAATCGGATTGCGGCTTCCAGGGCTCAAGAAATCAAATCGTGAGATCTGTTTATATGGGAGCTATATCTGAATCTGTACCGATATTGCCTACAGGCTTCCAGGGCCTCAAGAAGTCAAATCGAGAGACCGGTTTATATGGGAGCTATATCTAAATCTGAACAGATATGGCCCATTTGCAGTCACCAACGACCTTTACGCGTTTGACCCCTATGGTGATTTTGAAAGACGGACGGACGGACATGGCTAGATCGACTCAGAGCTCCGAGACGATCAAGAAGATATATACTTCACGCGGTCTTAGACGAATATTTCGAGGTGTTACAAACGGAATGACTAGATTAGTATAAAAAGGATGTCGAAAGGCTTAACGCAACTCACTGTCGCAAATTTCAGCGAAATCGGACAATATATGCGGCATTTATGGGCCTAAGACCTTAAATCATATCGGCCAAATTGAAAAAATATCTCGAAGAGCCTAACACAACTCACTGTCCCAAATTTCAGTACAACAAATGCGCCTTTTAGGGGCCCAAGACCCTAAATCGAGAGATCGGTCTATACGACAGCTATATCCAAATCTAGAAAGATCTGGGCCAAACTGAAATAGGATGTTGAGTGACCAAACACAACTTACTGTGTCAAATTTCAGCTAAATCGGAGTATAAATGTGGCTTTTATGGGCCCAAGACCTTAAATCGGCAGGCCGGTCTATATGGGGGCTATATCATGATATAGTTCGATATAGCCCATCTTCGAACTTAATGTGCCTATGGACAAAAATGGAATCTGTGCAAAGTATCAGTTCAATATCTCTATTTTTAAAGACCGTAGCGTGATTTCAACAGACAGACAGACAGACGCACATGTCTAGATCGTCTTCGATTTTTACGACGATCAAAAATATATATTATATAGGATTAGAAATGGATATTTCGATGTGTTGCAAACGGAATGACAAAATGAATATACCCCAATTCTTCGGTGGTGGGTACAAAAAGGATTATTTCATTTATTTGGATTGCTTCTGGTAGAGACAAGATGTCAAAAGGGCCGATATGTATATGTGGGTGCTATAACAGAGAATGAACCTATTTATATCATACCTGTGCTGAATATTGGTGGTCAAATCGTGAACCCAATTGAGTAAAAATTGCAACCTCTAGGATCTAGAAATAAAATCCAGTGATCCGTTAATGCAACATCTATTTCAAATCATGGACCGGTTAAGGTTCATAACATAAGTTTTTATGCCAAATCGGAAAAGAATTTCGCCCACTGAGGTCTTAAGTTAAATAGGGACATCGTTTTGTATGAGAGCTTTACCAGGTTACAGACCGATTCTGGCCATACCTTGTAGCTTACAGAAAGAAGTCATTTGCAGGACTTGACGAAGGTTATGATATGGTATAGAGAAATCAGATACGACCCATCCGAACTCTATGCCTGTGTTTCAATGCAATAAATTATATGTATAAAATACTTTTAAATTATATCAAATGTAAAAAGTTATTTTTAAAAATTCCTCGATAGTATAGTGGTTAATATCACCGCCTGATTTTTTTTTTTTTTGTTGCATTTTCCCACATTTCTTTGGGAATAACTCACCTCAATATACCAGCATTTCCACTCGCTGTCGTATCGGGCGCTTGTGGAAATGTACGTGGCCTCGGCAATATGGTTTCAGTCTGTGTTGACCATGGCGAATCTTTCCAAACATGTGGATCACCAATGTGTAAGGGATTAAGGGGGCCACCGGTAACACCAGCCGATGAGGCACCCTTGCCATCTGATTTTTCCCATAATTTTTTGGCAGTGGATGTAGTGATCTGAAAGGAAAAAAACAAGCAAAATTAGACAAGAATATAAATAATTCTAAAAGGCAAAAAGAAGAATGGATACAAAATTTATTATCTATGGAATTATGGGCCATAGTCTGTTATTTCCACCCTATGCTCTGTGTAGAAGGGAAAGAGAAAAACGTAAAAATGGTGGCAATGTTTATTGAAGATGACAGCCAAGTGAATTACTTGCTGTTTTTCTGTTACATTCCGGTTTGACTTAAACCACGTTGTGTTATTTCCGGTTTTGAATGAGCTATTCACTCTCTTGCACCCGGTGTGTGGTAGTGACGACATAACAGGACATGGAAATAAATTCATAATGGTGTAAAACGGTGTTGCCAGATAGATTTTTAAGAAGTAAATAGGAATTAAAGGTAATTTTTCAAAATTTTCATAGGTATGTATAGAAGAGCTAGGGAGGAAGAGAGCGATTACTGGCTTAAATTTTGGTGCATGGTGGCATGGAGGCGGATTGAAATCCGCACACTCGTTCACACCTAACCTAAATCATTCAATGCAACATTATTTTTTTGGCTCTTTTCTCAATTAAGGAGTTACAAGCATTTTTAAGTTAAAAAAGTAGAATTTTTTTGTCAAAAGATCTATCTTTACCAATTTTTTAAGAAATTTTAAGCTATTCCATTTTTAGGAAAAAAAAATTTTGGAACTGGACCTATAAATGATGGTTTTAACTGGCGGTGTATCATTTGTATAAGCCCGCGGGGAACAACTTTCATTGCCTCTAAGTTATCCCCTGAGGATCCACCTCAATATTCCCAAAAAAAAGTTAAAATTTCGATATCTCTATCTACTAAAAATCTTGAGAAGTTTTTCAATGACATAGACTTGCTTTGGAGCCACTGTGTAACTCTTTTGATTCAAAATTTATGATGTACCCTCTCGAAGAACCTGTTAAAGTTAAGTTTTTCAAACCAGAAAATATTTTATGTTCAAATTCCACTCTGTGCGGCGAGACGTATGAAGACAACCATTATAAAGAAGAGCAAGTATATTTTCCATTTTGTTGCCGTCATATTTATTCAGGTCTTGGATACTTGAATTAGTTACAGTATGTATGTAACATCTTCAACAGTTGGGTGCTTATTAATTGACCAAAAATGCTTTGCCCCCTAACTATGTCGTTTGGCATTTGTGTTAGTGATGTTCCGGAAAATTGGTTTTTTAGTGGCAACACTGTGACTCTCTCCCTCTCTCCTTGTTTCCAGTTCGAACTCAAATTCCCCTAGTATTTTATTTTTACATTGCAACACTTCAACAAAACCCTACAGCCCATTTGCCGCCATATGACAGCTGCAAATTACAGGTTCTAGGTTTTTGTCCAATCATTGCAATTTATTCCCATCTTCTACTTCACCTCCTGCTCCAGCTTACACTCACTATACCATAGCAAATAAAAGCTAGCTCGAAAGGGTAATGACATTTTATGTTCGGGATGTTAGTGTGATGTTTGCTTTTTGTGATTTGATTTCTTTATTGTTGTTGTCCCAGTCGAAAAAGGGTGGGCGATTTGGCTGGCTGAGTGAGAGATGGCAAGAGAGTTGCCATGCTATGACCTAATTGCCAATAAAGTAGTAATGCAATGAATCGGTGATGATGGCAAACGGAAACAAAACATGTTACAGTGCTCAAGTTTTTGGAAATTGTGGAAAAATACAACAACACTGACGATGTTTACATTGCACCAAACGCCACCGCACAATGAAGAAGGAAATCAAAAATTATGGCTTTTGAAAGTTGACAAAATCTAATTAGAATGTTGAAATGCTGTAAAGGGAGTAAAGGCAAAGGGAGATTGAGGAAAAAAAAAGACTTGGGCAAGGGATATTTTATGTTATCAACGGGTCAACAACAAATGCATTACATTGAGGAGAAAGTAAGAAAATTAACCATACGGAACAAGTGTTTCACCTGCAGAGAAATGCATCCTGTTTCATATGGGACCCTACATATTAGGGATGTCTATATGTGTTAGTCTTTTCTTTTCTTTTTTACTCGGTTAAGTTGTGAAGAGGGAACTCCAAATATCTATTTCGCAAAATTCTTGCCACTGACACTATCCCCAATCATTTTCTATTTTATAAACCTGAGTCCGTTCAAATCTGGTGTCGGTACCAGTAAGCCACAAAAGTCGGGCATGGACTTAGGAAATGCTCCAACGTTTTGTCGTATGTCCTACATACGTTGTCGGCCAAGATCACTAAGTTTTTTTTTACGCCTCTAACAACATTGTTTGAAAAAAAATCTATTCCTACAGTTAATGGTTTTACCAACGAGACCCAAGTTGGGCGCCACTTTATTACAGGCTGCATTTCAACAGAATCAAAGGAGTCTAAGTTGAGAGGCATTTGATTATCTCCAACTCCAGGTTACTATTTTTTTTTTTTTTTTAAATTACTCATCTCGCCATTTAGTTGAATTTGTGTTCGTGGCCTATGTTGGGCGCCACTTTATTACAAAAACCGCTTTCAACGGTATGATATGAGGATCGTAAGCGCCTCAATTGCTAGTTTTTTTTAAAACCAACTTTGAAGGTTTTTGCCAAATTTAGATTGCGGTAGCAACTTGATTCCGTTAACGAGACCCAAGTTGGGCGCCACTTTTTAATCTTTTTTAACAGTGAATGGGTTTGGTAGGCGCCTTAAGTTGGCAGCTTTTTTATTAACATTAAAATTCTTTTGAGTCTTTTCAGAAACAGAGATTGTGCTAATACTTAATTTTTACCAAGACCCCAGTTGGGCGCCATTTTATCACACAAAGCTATTTCAACCATATAATGCGAAATCGTTACACAAAATTACGAGCCATTTTATTGACCCCAAAATCCTTGATTGCTGAAAAAAACTATTCTTCAAGTTTATTGGATTTGTTTTTATGGACCATGTTGGGCGCCACTGAATTACTGAAACGTTTTTAAACTGTTAACGAGTATCTTAGGCGTCTAAATCAGGTCATATTTTTTTACTTCCAATTTTCCAAGTCTTCTGCAACTCAGATAGTAGTAAATGCTTAAATGTGTTATCCAGACCCAGGTTGGGCGCCACTTGATTACAACATTTTTTTTAACAATAAGCTGAGTATGGTAGGAGTCTAAAGTTGGGTGTTATTTTGTCAACACCAATATTCTTTGTTTTTGAGATTATGATAGATCCTAAATGTTATCGAGGGCCATGTCGGGCGCTATTTTAGTACACAAATCTAATTACTAAATAATGTAAAATTATGACACAAAATTCAGAGCAATTTTATTGACCTCAACATGTTTCATACGTTAAAAAGTCCCAGCTATTTCAGCTAATTGATGTTGTGCTCGTGGCCCAAGTTGAGCGCGACTTTATTAGAAAATCTCTTTCATCAGTAAGATGAATATGACAGACGCCTAAAGTTGGGGACTATTTCATTAGTTCCAAGAACGTTAATTTTTTGATAAACGCAACATGTGATAGACCATAAATATATATTCAAGGCCCAAGTTGGGCGCCATATTATTAAAGAAAACTGTTTTAGCTGTATAATGCGACATTACTGCACAAAATTAAGAGTTACTTTAATGACCCCAGAATATTCGATTTTTCAAAAAAAAAAAAATATTTCTCAAATTAATTGGATTTATTATAGAGGCCCATGTTGGGCGCCAATTTATTACAGAATTATTTTCTACAACAGTATAATGCGAAATAATATCACAAATCTAAGAGCTACTTTACTGAACCCAAAATCTTCGATTATTCGAAAAAATAACTCTTGCTCAAATTAATTGGATTTATTATAAAGGCCCATGTTGGGCGCCAATTTAATAAAAAAAATTATTTTCGGAGGGTATATGAGTGAAGTCGGCGCTTAAAACTGAGGTTGGGCGCCACTTTTTGACAAAAGCAGTTTCAACAGTATGCTGAGTTTGGTAGAAGTTAAAGTTGGGAGTTTTTTTTAACACCAACATTCTTTATTTTTGAGAAACACAGGTTGTGGTAGAATATGAATATCTCATGGAGGTCCAAGTTGGGCGCCATTTTATAACAACATTTTTTTAACAAAATTTTGAGTGGGGTAAGGGCCTATAATTGAACGTTTTTTTTATTTACTCCAAAATTCTAAGTCTTTTGAGAAACGCAGATAGTGGTAGATGCTTAAATGTGTTAGCGAGGACCAGGTTGGACGCCAATTTTATTACACAAATCGAATTCACTATTGTAATGTAAAATTATGACAAAAATTTGGAACAATTTTATAGATCCAACATGTAGGATAAATTAGAAAAACACCAGCTACTTCAGTTAATTGATTTTGTGCTCGCGGCCCAAGTTGGGCGCCACTTTATTACAAAATCTTTTTCAACAGTAAGATGAGTATGGTAGACGCCTACAATTGGGAACTTTTTTAATAGTTTCATTATTCTAAATTTTTGAGAAACAAAGTTGTGATAGATCATAAATATATAATAAAGGCCCAAGTTGGGCGCCATTTTAATATAAAACTCTATTTTAACAGTATAATGACCAAAATTGCAAGCAATTTCACATCATTGACCATTTCAAAAACTCCTTCTACTATAGTTTCTTGGATTTAGGTTCGTGACCCTAGTTGGGCACCACTTTTAAACAAAATCCATTTTCATAGTACGGTATGATGCTCATAAGCGCCTTAAGTTATGAAGTATTTCATTATCTCCAACTTCCTGGGACTTTTGAAAAACAACTATGTTTGCAATTAACAGAATTTGTTGTCGAGACCTAAGTTCAATTAAATCGAAAGACGTGGGGTTTAATAGTGTAATGGAAATATAATTGTCTCAAATTTTTGAGTGCAATTGCATTAACCCCAATTGGTCTGAACCTTTGAAAAACACTGGCCCTGAGAATTGGTTGAATTTTTATCGGGGACATGGTTGGGCGCCACTTCTGTTTGAATATTACAATAAAATATAATAGTGAGCCATTATTAAGATATATTTTTGTATATTTATTTCACTCTTGAAATTTGGTTAATTTTTTATAATGCCCCTAGTTGGGCGCCACTTTAAAACACTAATCTTTTTAAAAGTATAATATAAGTAAAAATATACGCAAGGTTGAGTACAAATTATCTCAGACTTCATTGCCCCTCTGAATTTGAGTTGGATTTTTTACCATGACCCAAGTTGGGCGCCACTTTAAGACATAAATTTGTTTTAATAGTAATATAGAAGATCAAATTCATTCGGACTTCTTTGTCCCTTCGAAAAAGATTTTGTATAATGGTTGAACTCCTCAACCATAATTTTTCCTTACATTTAAAAACTTATTTGATGTGAAAATACGTTTTCCCCTAGCTGCTTTCAACGTGGCAAAAACAATTAAGTCAAACATCTTTTTGGGGCATATTATTTTTTATTCATTTCAACAATGTTGATGTTTGCGTGGGAAAAAAAAGTTAAATAAGATGGAATTAAAAAATCATGAATGAGTTCTGCTGGTAGTCATGTTGTTGACCATCTGAAAAAAGTTACCAAAAGAAACCCGGCCTGGAGAAAGGACAATGATTAGGGTGTCTTGCCATAAAATTAAAGCAAACAATGACTTAAAGAGCAGCACATATAATTCAGGGTCTAGTGTTGGTGTGCCAGAGAGAAGAGGGCACACTTCGAAAATATCCAGACTTTACTTTCTAGAATCTAAGGAAGTAGAGAAAATTATACCTAATTTTTTGTTAGCTTTAACCTCCTTCGTGTAGCACACAAGAGGTTTGGCAAATTTGACAAATGTTTAAATTACATGCACATGGCACCCGGGCACACATACACAGTGACATGGTCACCTTTCCTCGAAGGACCATAGACCTTGCGACGATATTATATGGCATATGGCAGTATTTCACACATTGACAAGGATATTTTGGAGGGAGGCGATGCAGTCTTAGGGGGGTAGCCAACTCATAAAAATGTCCTAATATGTATGACTATGTGGAAAATATCTCCTTCCTATACACTCTTCCAAATGTTAGGTGGTGATATGGTCATATATGCAGAACCAAGTCTGCTGCTGTTGTTTAAGGATATCAACATTAACGTGTTAAATACACATTTCCAAGGATATTCAAAGCTACAAAAATAAATTACTATGTATATAGATGAACTGAACTGAGCTGACTGGCTGGCAAACACGTAAGTTGTTCGTTCACCTAATGGCATGTCCAAGTCATGGAATGTATGGAACTTTGGCCACTTCATTAACGTACATTGAAGGCACAATAAAAATGTCTAATTAACATAACAATTACATAGGCTTTGATTCTTTTTCTAAGGAAATTAAATTTTTTTGGTAGAAAAGTTTTCATGAATTTCATTTTAAAACGGGGTATTGGCTGACACTATTTTAGGGATAAGAGCAAACCAAGTAGACAAACACTTTGGGGCAGAACCAAAAAATTTATATGACAAAGTAAATAGAAACTTAAACATTAGGACAAAAAGGGGTGATGAAATATTTAAAAAAATATATATAATTGCCCCATTAAAAAAAGAGCAGCGGTGATAAACTACGGCAAAAGAAAATTTCACTAAAATTTTGTCCTTACTGAAAAGTTCACTAAAATTTTGTATTTAGAGAAAATTCGAATGAAAATTTCTTTTCAAAATGGAAAAATTCAGATTTTATTTCAATGAAACTAAAGGCCTTATCCACAAAACCTAAGGTAGATTTGAAATAGGTTTATTAGACATATTTTCTTTATAGAACTGTCATAAACTTCATAAAGATTGTTTTAAAAATTTCTTTAATATTTTTGGGCCTGTAACGGTTTTTGAAAACGCAAAACGAAAGATTGCCTTATTTCTTGCAAACATTGCCACATATAAGCATTAATACATACTTTAATCAAATGTCTACCCATTTAGAGGAACCTCAAGTGGTTTTAACCTAAAAAGTTGAAAGTTTGGAAAATCTTTGTTTTTAACTAATTTTGGAACCCTTTTCATTAACCAAAACTTTCAAGGTTATATGAAAAGCAACTTTTTATGAAGGTTTTTGAATTTATTATCCCGACCCATGTTGGGCGCCACTTAACAAAGTTTTAAGATATGAGCATCAATAGAGTCTTAAGTCTGGAAACATTTTTCTGATGCCAAATATTTTGGTCTTGTGAAAAAACGCCGACTTTTGTAGTTAATTAAATTTGCTACCATGGCCCACGTTGGGCGCTAATTTAAAAATAAAAATAGTTCCTAGTGATACGAGTATTATTGGCTCCTAAATTTGAAAGCAGTTTTAATAACTCGAACTTTCATAGTCTTTTAAAACTTCAAATTTAGTGATTCGTTGCAGGTGATACTAAAGTTGAGCGTCAATTTATTAGAAGTTTTTTGTTAGAAGTATGAAATATTTAAAAAAAAATGGTAATAATTCCCCGCTTTAGGCGGCTATTTAACTCAAATTGTACCGGTAAAATAGATCTTGCAATCAATTGGCGTCCAACTTGGGCAACATTAACAAAATCAATTAAATACCAAAATCGGGGTTTTCAATAAACAAAGAATGTTGGAGTTAGTAAAATGGGTCGCAAATTTAGGCACCTATTGAGAATAGGTACTTCATACTACTGAGAATAGTAATTGGAACCAGTTTTAGTTACTCCAACATTCCTTGTTTATTGAAAACCCCAAGTTTGGTAGTTTATTGAATTTCTTATTGTGGCCCATGTTGGGCGCCAATTGATTACAAAATCCGTTTTAGTAGTAAAATTTGTGTTTAATAGCCGCCTAAAGCAGGGAATTCATTCCAATGTTCTTAAATACTTCATACTACTGAGAATTGTAGGTGCAACCCGTTATAGAAATTCAAACTTTTTTTGTTTATTGAAAACCCCGAGTTTAGTAGTTTATTGAATTTCTTATGGTGGTCCATGTTGGGCGCCAATTAATTACAAAATCCGTTTTAGCAGTAAAATTTGAGTTCAATAGACGCCTTAATCAGGAAATGATACCCGTTTTCTTTAATATTTCATATATTTAATCTCATACTATTGAGAATCGGAGGTGGAACCAGTTTTACTGATTCGAACATTCTTTGTTTATGGAAAACCTAGAGTTTGGTAGTTTATTGAATTTCTTATTGTGGCCCATGTTGGGTGCCAATTGATTACAAAATCCGTTTTTGTAGTAAAATTTGTGTTTAATAGCCGCCTAAAGCAGGGAATTAATTCCAACTTTCTTAAGTTTTGAAAACACATATTTTGGAAGATGATCGAGTTCTTTGTCGAGATTGCAGTTGAACTCCACTTTAATATAATATTGTATATTAAATTTGTTTTTGTGGCCCAAGTTGGGCGCCAATCGATTACAAAATATGTTTTAACAGTAAAAATTGAGTTTAATAGCCGCCTTAAGCCGAGAATTATTTCTAATATTGAAAACACAGATTTTGAAAGCTGAGTGAATATTTTGTCGGGACTTAAGTTGGGCGCCACTTTAATGTGAAATCTTTCAAAATAGTTTATTATGTGCATAGATAGGATAGGCTTTTTAAACAGGCTTTGATTTTAGATAAAAACTCTCTTTCTAAGCTGTTTAAACATAATATGAAGGCCCAAGTTGGTCGCCAGTTTATTACAAAAATTTAATTCAAAAGTATAATATTATAAAAAATTATGACACAATTGCGAGCAATTGAATGACAGAAGCCCTTTGAAATCAAAATGCAAATCTGACCATGAACTTTCCATTAAGGACCAGGGGCAAACTTCTATCATATCAATGAGTGCTTAACGATTCTAGTAAGAAACTTAATGTCCGAACGGCGGGCCGCAGTACGACACCTCTTTGGGAAGAATACCATTTTTTCAAATGGCATAGTTGCTCCATTGTCCTATACTTTAGAAAAATAAAATTTTTATACAAATTGCAAATTTTGCCCATAAACAATCCACTAAGGAACAGGGGCGAACTTCTCACATATCAATTAGTGCTGTCCGATTCCAGTTTAAGCTCAATGATAAGGGGCCTGATATTTATAGCCGAGTCCGAACCGCGTGCCGCAGTGCGACACCTCTTTGGCAAAAAGTTTATGCATGGCATAGAACCTCACAAATATCGCCAGCAAAAGGAGGGGAAAACCATTGTTGAAAGAAAAAATTTAATGTTCTCGCCAGGATTCGAACCCAGGCGTTCAGCGTCATAGGCGGACAAGGGGAAAAGTTTATACATGGCATAGAACCTCACAAATGTCGCCAGCATAAGGAAGGGAAAACCATCGCTGAAAAAAATGTTTGCTTGATGTTCTCACCAGGATTCGAACTTAGGCATTCAGCGTCATATGCGGATATGTTAAACTCTGCGCTGCGGTAGCCTACTTATTAAAAGAATTAAAATTATGGCAGAATAACGGAAACCATTTTATTAGAAAGAAATATCTTTATTATTTTAGTTCTACATAAATGAGATGCAATGGCCAAAAGTTCTATTCATTGCGGCCCTAGTTGGGCGCCATTTTTTTACATAAATCAATTTTAGAGGTATACAGCGAGAAAAGTTATGGCAGAAAGCAAAGATGAATTAACCCTTAACTTCATTATAACTGTGGAAAATATCTTTGCTATAAAGCAATTGAATTGAATGTCAGGGCCCAAGTTGGGCGCCATTTTATAACTATATCTATTTCAACATTTTATGTAACGATGGCAAGTTATGTGGCATTTTATTAACTCTAACTTCCATGATCCTTTGAAAGTCACCCGTTTGGATAAAAATTTAGTCATTATGCTCAAATTTTGAGTTCTGTTAAAGGCCGATAGTATTCAAGTTTAAAAGTGTTTGTAGTGTGAGTCATGATTTTTTAGATTTTACGAAATATATTCCGTTTTCTTTTTTATGTTTACTTGTCCTTCAAACCTTGTACATAATTTTACCAAGTTTTACCATACATTTCCTTAACTCACCAAATTTTATCTTAGGTTTTACAATTTCCCAAATTTTTATGACATTATGACAATTATGTTGTACAAACTTTTTGACAAAAAAAAAGCCAAACCAATATTTATCATTTGATGCAGGTTTCCTGCACTTAAACTTTATTTACTTAGTGAAAATTTAATCACAACTTTCAGGATATACAAGAAAACTGTCACCTGTTTAGTGTAATCATTCCCCACCTACCCTTGAGGACACATTTGCCATGACCTCTCATCAGGCTACTGGAAAATAAGAACGAGAAAGCCTAGTAATAGCGATTTACTCTTCTTTTGCTCAATGTTATGCAGCATGCAAAGTAATCAACACAACTTTTGTGACACTCCCTGCTGAGGTTGAAAGTAACATTATACCGTTCTTTCCTCGTCGTGTATATTTCATATTTGTGTCCAACTTTCAACATTTTTGTTGGGAAAAAGACAACGAAAGGATAGCACTACCATTATCATCTGTGGCAGTTGGGTTCGTGGGTTGTGTGAATGTGTAGAGAAATATACTTGCTTGGCCTGGCTTGTATCTCAGTTGATGATTAAGGTGATAATGATGGTGTTACTGAATATATATTCCCTTTCGTAGGACAGCGATGATGACATTATGACAGTTGACTTTACTTTTGTTTTGTGGAACCATGTAGACAACTGCATGAAATAATGAGACATCGATCTCTTAGGAATGTGAAATGAAATGGAATTTTGTGCTTTGGTGTTTGTCCTCTAGGAGCGAATGTCACGTTAGATGGAGATTTTATTATTAAGGAAGGTAAATGCAAGTAGGCAATAAAATTTCTATGGGAACAGAGTAAATAGAATATCTAATAAAGTTATGGGGAAATAAAACAGAAATGAAAAAAAAAAAATTCTAGGTCGTTTTACTACCGTAGCCCAATCATCCGTCGAAAGTACGTATAAGGCTAAGCGCCCAAAAATTTTCAACAAATACCCATTTGACGTTACGATATGTTTTTTAGTTAAAGTTCTCAGCGCCTTCAGCGTTAAGAGTTATAACGTATGTATTGGCTTATACACCACGGCAGCCTAACTGTCGTAGGCTGAAAAGAAAGTAAATTCAAAAATATGTTTGAAAGCCCCCAAGTTGGGCGCCACCCTATTACAAAATATATTTCAACAGTATAAATAAAATGAAATCTGTTTCATCAAACCCCTCAAAGGGGAGAGATATGGGCTGATTGACCACGAGAATGAATATCACTAGAATGAAAGATTTTTATTTATTAAAGTTATAGTTAGAAACATCTGTGTGTGTCATGGGCCTCTTAAAGCCATTTCTAAGGCATTTAAAAAAATTTAAAAAAATTTAAAAGTCCATTGAATTTGCCACAGGTTGGGCGCCACCTATACTAAATTTACCAACCAATATAATTACTAGAGTCATAAGCAACTAAAAATTCGGAAGTATTTAACTCCAAATTGACTCAATTTAAGAAACTGGTTGAATTTTTTACGAGTCCCTAGTTGGGCGCCACTCGTACGAAAAGCCGTTTCGACATTTTTAATATGAGAATGTACCTTAAAGTTGAATGCTTTTTATAAACTCCATCTTGTTGAGTTCTTAAAAAAAAACATAGGATTTGGATTCGAAAATCGTAAGCGCCCTAGGATAGAAGCAGTCTTTTAAATCCAATTTGTGCATGAGTTAGCTATCGAGACCCAAGGTGGGAGCCACTTCAAAACATATATTGCCAGAATAACTTGAGTCTCATCAAATATTGAAAGGTTAGAGAAAGCGACAGAGTCAGGAATTTGGATTCGTTTTCCGGGTAGAGGGTGGACACCACTTCTACAAAAATTTCTTGCAATATTTAAATTACGAGTATCGTAAGCGCCTAAAGAAGGAACCCTTGTATTCAACTCATCCTTTTTTAGATTCTTGAAAATCCGTTAACGTTGGGAATAGATTGAGTTTATTAACGGGCCCAAGTTGGGCGCCACTTTACAACAAAAATCTGGTTTGCCAATTTAATATGAATCAGTAGAATGCAAATGCAAATTTGACCATGAACATTTCATTAAGGAGCATGTGGATGAGAGCAGTCCATTTTAAATTTTAGGCCAATGGTATGAGGCTTCCTTTTTGTTTTGTCGAGTCCGTATTGGCTAGATACCAGTGGCCTCCTTTGGCATTTGGATACCTTACGAATGTCGGTAGCGTTTGTAAGTGGGTAACACCGCTAAAAATATTTTTCCTAATGGTCACACCGGGATTTGAACCTAGGCGTCCGGCGTCAAAGGCGGACCTGCTAACCTCTTCGCCATGGTGGCCTCCAGTATTAACACTAATATGAGCTGCTTAGAAATGAGAGGATGGAGGCTACATGTTCTTCGGAAACACCGAATTATTGACATAGTTGGTTGCCACTTATACGCAAAATTTAATAAACTCGTTATGGAGGCCCAAGTTGGGCGCCACTTTATAGAAAATATCTGTTTTGAGAGTAAAATGTGAGCATTTTATTAAGATCCCCCCTCAAGGTGATTTGAAAACTCAGTTTTAAAAACTGGTTTGCTTGAATTCCTCTTTCTGCCCCAGGTTGGGCGCCACTTATATACCATATTTGCTGAACCATTAAAATTCGATTCTCATAAACGCCTAAACATAAAGCAAGTTTTAACCTTCTACCTTCCTTGGTCATTGAAAAGTCCTTCGATTATAAAAGTGGGTTGAGTTTGTCATCCAAACACAAGTTGGGCGCCATTTTGTAGCAAAATTATGTTTTGGTAGTAAAATATGAATATTATAGCTGCTTAAGAGCCATTTTGCTATGATCACCTTTTTAGGTGATTTGAAAACTCAAATTTAAAAACTGAATTTAATTTTATTTCTTGGCCGGGGTTGGGCGCCACGTTTCTACACCACATATTTGCGAGCATAACTTATTTACAAAATATCTCCAAACGAAGTTGGACGCCGCTTTTCAACAGTGTAATAACGAGCATCATTTATTTGCAAAATTTCTCCAAACAGAAAGTCTAAGAGCATCATAATCGCCTTAAAATGTAAGCATTTTTTTAAATCCACTTTTCTAAGTTCAAATCTTTCCGGTTTTGGAAGTGAATTGAATTAGTTATTGAGACCCAAATTGGGCGCCACTTTATAGCAAAAATCTTTTTTGTATATGTAATAAGAACCGCTTTAAGATTCATTTTATAACGTCACATTCCTAGAAGGTTCGAACAACTCATTGCTTTAGAATCTTGCATGAATTCGTATTCCTGCCCCAGGTTGGGCGCCACTTATATACCAAATTTGCTGAAACAGTCAAATTCGATTCTCATAAACACCTAAACATAAAGCAATTTTCAACCTTCCAACTTTCTTTTTCATTGAAAAGCCCTTCGATTAAAAAAATGGGTTGACTTTTTTTTTATCAAAGCCCAAGTCGGGCGCCATTTTATAGCAAAATTTTGTTTTGGTAGTAAAATATGAACATTGTGATTTGAAAATTAAGGTTTAAGAACTGAATTGAATTCGTATTCTTGGCCGAGGTTGGGCGCCACTTTTCTTCAGTACATTAACAAGCATCACTTTTTTTTGAAAATTTCTACAAACAGTACAATAACGATGATTTAAGCACCCTCAGATGCAAGCAGTTTTTTTACTTCACCTTTCACCCTTCACCTTTACCCTTCACCTTTATCCTTCCAAATTTCTCCAAACAGAAAGTCTAAGAGCATCATAATCGCCTTTTGTAAGCATTTTTTTAAATCCACTTTTCTAAGCCTATTGAAAATCTTTCCGGTTTTGGAGTGGATTGAATTAGTTATTAAGACCCAAGTTGGGAGCCACTTTATAAAATTTATCCAAAATAGTACAAAAACAAGCGTTATAAGCATCCTAGGATGTAAGTAGTTTTTTTACTTTAACTTCCAAGCCCATTGAAAAGCGTGCCAGTTTTTGGGAGTTGATTGAATTTGTAATTGAGGCCCAAGTTGGGCGCCACTTTATAGCAATAACCTGTTTTGCCAGTATATGTAGTAAAAACAGCTTAGAGATTTGTTTTATTGATTTTGAATTCCTAGGTATTCTGAGCAACAGATTGATTAAGGAAGTTAAATGAATTAGACTTCCTAGCCCAGGTTGGGCGCCATAAAATTTTCTCAACCATTCAAATTCCATTATCATAAACGCTCAAAGATGAAAGCTATTTTTAAAGGCCCACCTTTCTTGGACCATTGATTAGCCTCCTGATTTTAAGATCAAATGAGTTTGTTATTTTGGCCCAAGTTGGGTGCCATTTTATAACAAAAATATGTTTTGGTAGTAAAATGTGAATAGTATAACCGCATAAAGGGACATTTTGTAAGATCACCTCTCTAGGTGATTTGCAATTCAGGTTTTAAAACTGGATTAAATTTGTACTCTTGGCCAAGGTTGGGCGCCAGTTGTATGCGGTATAGTTACGAGTAGCACAAGCGTCCAAATTGGAAGGCGATTTTTTTTAATTCTACCATCGAAAAAATCGAAAATCTCGGCTATTTTAAGAGTTGTTTCAATTATTTTCATAAAGGCCCAAGTTGGGCGCCAGTTTTGTTATGAAAACCTTTTAATGTTCTGTTTTGATGACTACCCACTAGAAAGAAATCTTTCAAAGAACTAAAATCTTTTGATGGTGTAGGTCATCATTCGGCTCGACTGCAATAAACACATTGGAAAAATCAACAAATATCTTGTCAAATATTTAGGCAAAAACAACTCAACTTAAACGTTGTAAGCATCGCCAAAACTATGTCAAGATTAGAGTACCATTTAAAGGCAAAATACACATGTGTTCGCTTATTGGAGAGTTACACATGTTAAAATGGCTGCGACCAGACGTTGTTGTCCACACGTCTGGTCGCGCATACACTTCTCATCGCTAGCCTATTGCCACTAACAGAGGAGGCAATGATCGATGCAATGATTTGATTTATATTCGCCTTGCTTAAATGCACATAATATATGACCAAAGCATAATATTGACTACAAACTTAAACTTGTTTCAAAACAAAAATACAACAAGTAATGTTTTTTGAGAGTTTCTTGGCAAGATTTCAATTCTTAAAATAAACAAAAAAAAAATTTAAATAATTAAAAAAAAATTAAGTCGCCTTATATATGTCTTATGAGTTAAAAAAAGGATCAGTGACAGTCAGTCTTCCGCCAACCTTCGTACCGTACCTCGAAAAATCGGCTTGAAAGTCCCTAGAAACTACCCAGGGATTCCAATTTCCTCCGGAATCTCTCAGATGATTAATAGTCTTGTAAGCATAGCTCTTCTCTTGTGTATTCCTAAGATCCGGCACCTCGAAGAGGATCCGGCACCTCGAAGAGGATCCGGCACCTCGAAGAGGATCCGGCACCTTGAAGAGGATCCGGCACCTCGAAGAGGATCCGGCACCTCTTCCGAGTTTAGTGTGCACCCCTTCATTTTTTTCACATTTCTTCACGGAAGACATATTTTTAGCCTGATTTTCTATTAAAACAGCCAATATAAAATATTTTTTTTTTAAACAAATAGCCAAAAATTTTAATAATTTCTATTTAAAGAAAGAATCGAAAATCACTCATCCGTTTCGCATTGTCCAAACATTTTCTTTTTCTTTACTGAGCCTATTAAGCGCTACACATTTTATTTGAGATTTTATTGGCAGTTTGTTGCCATGCCATATATTCGACATACTTTCACTTCAAACAATAAAAAAAAGTGAAGAAAAATAAGAAGAAGAATTAAAAAATTAAACAAAAGTCCAAACACTCTTCATTAACTCCATACACGTAACATTTATTTTGGAAGTCCATTTTGCTCAAATTTCAGGCTAAACGTTCAATGCAATCTAAAACGAGTAACACACGACAAAAAAAGCTTAACTCGAAAAAAGCAAATATGGCTCATAAAAAAACCAGCCTAGCAAACATTTTGCTCGAGAAAATATTGGTTTAAAGCCGAAATCACCATAAACCAAAGCAAAGTTGTCCGATAAAAATAAAGTGAAAGTGACGACAATAAGGACATTGTTGAGAAAATCTCAAGGAGAAACAGCCTTTTCAGCAGGAAATATGATTGGAAATGAATAGAAACAAAAAAAAGGAAAAACGATGGCGAAAATGACGATTACCAAAATTTAAAAACAATTTATAGGTCAAATTTTATAAAAAAAAAAAAAACTAAATGAAAAATAAAAATATTATTGGGTTGCCCAAAAAGTAATTGCGCATTTTTTAAAAGATAGAAAATGCATTTTTAATAAAACTTAGAATGAACTTTAATCAAATATAATTTTTTTACACTTTTTTTCTAAAGCAAGCTAAAAGTAACAGCTGATAACTGACAGAAGAAAGAATGCAATTACAGAGTCACAAGCTGTGAAAAAATTTTTCAACGCCGACTATATGAAAAATCCGCAATTACTTTTTGGGCAACCCAAAATATAAAAAGGAGTTAAGTTGGCGGGGTCGAACTTTGGATACATTTCGTCATAATCCGGTGAAAATTGAATAATTTATGCCCCCATAGCAGGTTTATCGAAATAGGTTCCAATTTGCAACAAATTCGACGCGGATATTGAGAGGTCCAATAAGTACAATTGTACAATCGTTCAATGTTGTAGAACAAAATATTGATCTTTTTGGTAGTCATATACAAATATAGACAGATCTGAACCATATACGACAAGAGAGATCGGTCTATATGTGGCAGCTATATCCAAATCTTGACCAATCTGAGCCAAATTGAAGAAAGATATCGACTGGCCCAACACTACTCAATGTCCCAAATTGCGACGACATTGGATAATAAATGCGCCCTTTATTGGCCCAAAACCTTAAATCGAGATATCGTTCTATATGGCAGCTATATCCAAATCTGGACCGATCTAGGCCAAATTGAGGAAGAATGTCGAGTGGCCTATCACAACTCACTGTTCCAAATTTCAGCAAAAGCGGAAAATAAATGTGGCTTTTATGCTCCTAAGACCTTAATTTGGCGGATCAGTCTATATGGGGGCTATGTCAAGATATAGTCCGATATATGGACAAAAACAAAAAAAAAATAATCTGTGCATAGTTTCAGCTCAATGTTATGTTATATTGGGAAGTGGTCCGGAAGGAGCAATAGGCTATATAATTTGTTGGTATCTCAAGAGGGGGCGAACCCTCCCCCTTACCCCAAAAGTACCATCCAAAATTAAAAGTGCACAAATCGGAGCCATATGGGACTCAAATGAAAGTTACTCGGGAATAGAATACAAATTTGATATCAAAATTTGGGTCCAAGGGGGCTGCACCCAACACCAAACCCCTGCAAAAAGGCATACTAGACAATAATGACAATATGGGAGTTGAATGAAAGGTATTCGAGAGTAGATTACCAATATAATCAGGAAGAAGGAATAGGTTTTATAATTTGATGATATCGGAAGGGAGCGGACGCTCCCTCGTTATCCCAAAAAACCCCACCCAAAATCAAAAGTGCACCGATACGGACAATATGGGTATCAAATGAAAGTTATTGAAGAGTAGAATACGAATATGGTATTGAAAATTTTTGGTCCAAGTACCCAGTAAGTCGCCCTAATCCCAAAACTTCTAAAAGCAGGCAAATTGAATGTCCATATCAATATGGGGCGCAAATCAAAGGTATTGGGGAGTAGATTACGAATCTGGCATACAAAATCAGATCGAAGTGTTGGGGACCACCCCACCTCTCAAATGGGCATATGACCCATCATAACTATATGAGACTCGGTTAGTTTGTTCCGTAGAATCAAAAACGGCTGGACCGGTTTTCTAAAAATTTTTTTAGATTATATAGTTTTTTTTTGGAAGGAAACATTGGTTATATAATTTTTATACCCACCACCGAAGGATGGGGGTATATTCATTTTGTCATTCCGTTTGCAACACATCGAAATATCCATTTCCGACCCTATAAAGTATATATATTCTTGATCAGCGTCGATCTAAGACGATCTAGACATGTCCGTCCGACTGTCCGTCTGCCTGTTGAAATCACGCTACAGACTTCAAAAATAGAGATATTGAGCTGAAACTTTGCACAGATTATTTTTTTTGTTCATAAGCAGGTAAAGTTCGAATATGGGCTATATCGGACTATATCTTGATATACGCCCCATATAGACCGATCCTCCGATTTCGAGTCTTAGGCCCATAATAGCCTCAATTATTACCTGATTTTGCTGAAATTTTGGACAGTGAGTTGTCTTAGGCCCTTCGACATCTTTCGTCAATTCGGCTCAGATCGGTCCAAATTTGGATATAGCTGCCATATAGACCGATCCTCCGATTTTGGGTCTTAGGCCCATAAAAGCCACATTTATTATTCGATTTTGGTGAAATTTAGGACAGTGAGTTGTGTTGAGTCCTTCGACCTTCTCCGTCAATATTGCCCAGATCGGTCCAAATTTGGATATAGCTGCCATATAGACCAATCCTCCGATTTTGGGTCTTAGGCCCATAAAAGCCACATTTATTATTCGATTTTGGTGAAATTTAGGACAGTGAGTTGTGTTGAGCCCTTCGACATCTTCCGTCATTTTGGCCCAGATCGGTCCAGATTTGGATATAGCTGCCATATAGACCGATCCTCAGATTTAGGATCTTAGGCCCAATAAAGCCGCATTTATTATCCGATTTTGCTGAAATTTGGGTCAGTGAGTTGCCTTAGGCCCTTCGACATCTTTCTTCAATTTGGCACTGATCGGTTCAGATTTGGATATAGCTGCCATATAGACCGATCTCTCGATTTAAGGTTTTGACCACATAAAAAGCGCATTTTTATCCGATGTCGCCGAAATTTGGGACAGTGAGGTGTGTTGGGCTCTTCGATGTTGGTCTTCAATTTGGCTCAGTTCGAACCAGATTTGGATTTAGCTGTCATATAGACCGATCTCTCGGTTGAACAATGACTTGTACTTATAAGCATTTGGTCTAAATCGTTTGATATGTCTATATAGCTGCTATGGGGCATAAGTTATGCATTTTTCACTGGATTTTGACGAAAGGTTGTTCACATATATACCCGACGTGGTGGGTATCCAAAGTTCGACCCGGACGAACTTAACGCCTTTTTACTTGTTAGATATCGGATGGTGGCGGACCCTTCCCCTTAACACACAAAAACGCCATCCAAAACGAAAAGTGGACTGATAGGCAAAATATGGGTATCAAATGAAAGGTGTTGGAGACAAGAAAATGAATATCGTATAAAATTTTGGCTCCAAGTACCCAGCGGGCTGCCGCTACCCCAAAACTCCTCTAAACAGATATACGATGTTCCTATTGATATGGGACTGAAATGAAAAGTATTCGGCAGTAGATTACAAATTAGGTCCCAGTAATGGGAGGTCGCCCCACCCCTAAATGGGCATTATCAGCCGACCATGGCTATATGGAATTCAAATAAAAGATTTTTGGGAGTAGATTACGAATATTAATTTACTTTCAAGTCTAGGTGGCGCTTTTCCTGATAAAACTACGTCGAATAGGTTAATTGACCCACTATGGCAATATGGGACTCAAATAAAATTTGATAACCAATTTTGGTGCCAAGTGTTTGGGGGTACGCCCTAAATCAACCCCATTCATTTCCTTCATTTCATTTCGGACTATAGCAATATGAGGAGAAAAGAGATTTGCGAGTGGGGCACCAATTTGATATCCATATATGAATAGAAATGTCTGAGGTGCCATTTCTCCCCTAAAAAAGCACTTCTCATTACCGTAATTTCCAAAAACACCAGATATCGGAGTTTGGTAATGTGACTCGTTCGCAAATTTTTTTTCCACTTTCACGGTTACCAAACACAAAACATGGTTTCTATTGTTGAGCTTGGGTGCCTCGAGAGTTTCCCAAAACCCGCAAAATGGATATGTAGACCAATTATGACAATATGAAGCTCAAACGAAAGGTGCTTGAGAAAAAAAAAACGAATTTGATATCCAATTGCAGAGTATTTTGGGGTGGGGAGACGCCAATTATGGCTACTAGAGCCAAAAAATGTCATATCGGATGAAACATATATATGGGAGCTACACCTAATCTGAACCGATTTTGTTCAAAATCAATAGCGTTCGCCTTTGGTACTTGGTTTCTTCTTTTTGATACATGGTTTCTTCGAAGAAACTTCTTAGAATTGTATGTATTGGGTTGCCCAAAAAGTAATTGCGGATTTTTCATATAGTCGGCGTTGACAAATTTTTTCACAGCTTGTGACTCTGTAATTGCATTCTTTCTTCTGTCAGTTATCAGCTGTTACTTTTAGCTTGCTTTAGAAAAAAAGTGTAAAAAGTATATTTGATTAAAGTTCATTCTAAGTTTTATTAAAAATGCATTTACTATCTTTTAAAAAATCCGCAATTACTTTTTGGGCAACCCAATAGTTTAGGTTTTTGCTATACGATTTTTTGAAAAAAAAAATCGACCCAGTCTAATATTTATATAATGTATGGGTCTTGCCAATATTTCGAAG
Organism: Stomoxys calcitrans; assembly: GCF_963082655.1. NCBI lineage: Eukaryota > Metazoa > Arthropoda > Insecta > Diptera > Muscidae > Stomoxys > Stomoxys calcitrans. The sequence goes on from NC_081553.1 coordinate 216,064,231, forward strand.
CGCTACACAAAAAAAACTGCAAATTCAGTATTTCACCACACCTAGGGTAAAAAAGGGCTTACAAGTTCATATTGTTCTCGAACTTTAAAAAAAATTTAATCTTAGTTTCAATAGGACATTTAGTCAATATTTGTAGGTGCTACAAACGATTTGATAAAATGTGTATCCATGTGTACATACCTCCCCCCCTTTTCATGGTCATGAGTAAACCACAAATTCGCACACATAACATGTGATTAAAAATACTCGCCAAAGTGCAAAACTAAGCCAACCATGTAACAAATGGCCTGCCTATGAGAAAACGTGCGTAGTAAAAAAAAAATCGAAAAAGTCTTTAAAAAGACTACGCAGTACCCCAGACTACCAAGTGGCTGCGTAGTGCGGACCCAACATTTGAGCAGCGCAGAAGTAGACATTTTTGGATAAGGCTACTTTAGACTAAACTCTCGTCATCGTTTCGTTGACTATATGACTGCAAAAGCAAGCAAATGAGGCGAAAAGCCAACAACGACGGCAAACTAGACATTAAAGTTGCTAGCCAACTCTATTAGCCATATGGCAATTTTACCGGCCGGTAAAAAAATCACACCTTATCTAAAAAATGGCTACAACACACACACACACGCACACACACAACGGTTACGTCTGAATGAGCAGTTGTTATAAAAATATAAAAGCCATACCTCCTGACGATACCTCGATACTGTTGTTACTCGAACGCCAAACGTTTTTGTGGTCAATTGCATGGCACACACTCACTAAGGCTAGAGACGTTTCGTTTAGTACGAGTATTTTGAAGAACACAGTCAAGGACGAATGGCTATAAACAATATATTGAACTATTGCTAGAATGGAAACTTGTCATATAGAAGGCTGTCATTTGTTTCTAAAAAACGAACCCTCTTTCTTTAAGTCAAAAACAAGTAAGAGCGTGCAAAGTTCGGCCGGGCCGAATCTTATATACCCTCCACCATGGATCACATTTGTCGAGTTCGGTATCTCTTTTTAGGCAAGAGATACCGCCTTGCAGGGGCTCAAGAAGCAAAATTGGGAGATAGGTTTATATGGGAGCTGTATCAAGCTATTGATCGATTCAGACCATATTACACACGTATGAGAGAAGCCGTTGTACAAAATTTCTGTCAAATCGGATGAGAATTGCTCCCTCTAGAGGCTCAACCATATAAACCCAGATCGGTTTATATGGCAGCTATATCAGGTTAAGAACCGATTTGCGCCATACTTAGCATAGTTATTGGAAGTCATAACAAAACACCTCATGCGAAATTTCAGCCAAATCGGAATGGAATTGCGCGCTCTATTAGCTCAAGAAGTCAAGATCCAAGATCGGTTTATATGACAGCTATACCAGATTATGAACCGATTTGAATCATACTTAGCACAGGTGTTGAAAGTAATACCAAAACACCACATGCAAAATTTCAGTCAAGTAGGATAAGAATTGCGCCCTCTAGAGGCTCAAGAAGTCAAGACCCAAGATCGGTTTATATGGCAGCTATATCAGGTTATGAACCGATTTGAACTATACTTAGCACAGTTGTTGGAAATGATACTAAAACACCACTTGCAAAATTTTAGCCAAATCGGATGAGAATTGCGCCCTCTAGCGGCTCAAGAAATCAAGATCCCAGATCGGTTTATATAGCAGCTATATCAGGTTATGAACGGATTTGAATCATACTTAGCACAGGTGTTGAAAGTGATACCAAAACACTACGTGCAAAATTTCAGTCAAATCAGACGAGAATTGCGCCCTCTAGAGGCTCAAGAAGTCAAGACCCAAGATCGGTTTATATGGCAGCTATATCAAAAAATGGACCGATTTGAACCATGCTTTCCACAGTTGTTGGAAGTAATACCAAAACACCACATGCAAAATTTCAGCCAAATCGGATGAAAATTGCGCCCTCTAGCTAACTATTTGTCAACGCCGACTATATGAAAAATCCGCAATTACTTTTTGGGCAACCCAATAATTCTGAAAACGCTGTTACTATACTTTGCAATATTGCCGACATATCATACGTAGCGCTGTCATAAGAACGGCTGGGTTATAGAAGTAAAGATTGTCCAAAATTATCTGACAGTATTTTTGGCAGTATATCGATTGATATTCTTCCCATGATTGCAAATAAAAAGTGCAAATTTTGACCATGAACAATCCACTAAGGAACAGCGGCAAACTTCTCACATATCAATGAGTGCAGTCCGATTCAAGTTTAAGCTCAATGATAAGGGGCCTCCTTTTTATAGGCGAGTCCGAACGGCGTGCCGCAGTGCGACACCCTTTTTGGAGAGAAGTTTTGCATGGCATAGTACCTCACAAATGTTGCCAGCATTAGGAGGGGAAAACCACCGCTGAAAATTTGTTCTGATGATCTTGCCAGGATTCGAACCTAGGCGTTCAGCGTCATAGGCGGACATGCTAACCTCTGCGCTACGGTGGCCTCCATTCTTCCCATGATTACTATCGTAAAAGTTAAAAGTTTCACTTTAAAAATTAAAGAAAAGTAAGCAATCCGACACTGAATGTATCCTTTAAGATACATTGCGCCTATAGAGGGCGCAATTTTCAGCTATATATCGATTGATATTTTTTCGAAGATTTCTATCACAAAAGTTAAACTTTTTGGAAAATTAAACAAAAATAAGCAATCCGACACTGAATGTATCCTTTAAGATACATTGCACCTATAGAGGGCGCAATTTTCAGCTTTTCGTTGAATAAATGAACACAAAAATGCAAATAACAAATAATAATAAAAGCAAAAAAAAGCAAAACATATCCTTAATTCATTGCCTGCTTAATTTCCGTCAATACCTCCAAAGAGTTGTTGACATACTTAATCGAGCACAGAGGAAGGGTACAAAGAATGGCTTCTTCATTATCCAATAATATGTCGGGGAAAATACAACAATCCAAAACAATAGGCAATGCAGAGCAGGGGTTTTCGGTTGGGAAATGCGCATTCCTCCAGACTAAAGTGGATAAGTTGTGACACAAAAATCACAAGAGCCAAATTAAAGCATTACGTGGTAAACATCCATTCAAAGCGAAAAACCTAACAAAAAAAAAACTCACACACACACAAAAGTGAAAAAGTCAACAAGCCTTCAGCTACAGAGAAAAAAAGAACAAAATGTTATTATCCTAATGAATCAAGTTGTTCACTTCTAAAGACTCAAAGCATGGGCATTTTCTCTTCGTTCCCTTGCTCTTAGCACAGACCCAGATCTGAGGGTTTTCTAACTTAAAAGAGTAAAGCCTATAAGAGGCGTAAAAAAGGAGAGAAAAATAATAGCAAATAGAAGGAAAAAAAAAACAAATGTTTTATTGATTTTCATTTGAATGTCTGTGCAGCAATAAGACAAACAAAAAATATGGGAAAGCAAAAACTCAAAGAGCATGTCACAGTGGGGTAGAATATGAGCTAAGAAAACAAATATTAAAATTGGGCAGTAAAAAAATTAAAAAAAAAATCAAATTATATTAAGGGTGATTTTTTTGAGGTTAGGATTTTCATGCATTAGTATTTGACAGATCACGTGGGATTTCAGACATGGTGTCAAAGAGAAAGATGCTCAGTATGCTTTGACATTTCATCGTGAATAGACTTACTAACGAGCAACGCTTGCAAATCATTGAATTTTATTACCAAAATCAGTGTTCGGTTCGAAATGTGTTCATTCACCGTAACGTTGCGTCCAACAGCATCTTTGAAAAAATACGGTCCAATGATTCCACCAGCGTACAAACCACACCAAACAGTGCATTTTTCGGGATGCATGGGCAGTTCTTGAACGGCTTCTGGTTGCTCTTCACTCCAAATGCGGCAATTTTGCTTATTTACGTAGCCATTCAACCAGAAATGAGCCTCATCGCTGAACGGTGAATGAACACATTTCGAATCGAACACTGATTTTGGTAATAAAATTCAATGATTTGCAAGCGTTGCTCGTTAGTGAGTCTATTCATGATGAAATGTCAAAGCATACTGAGCATCTTTCTCTTTGACACCATGTCTGAAATCCCACGTGATCTGTCAAATACTAATGCATGAAAATCCTAACCTCAAAAAAATCACCCTTTAAAACAATTAAATGGTTTAAAAAAAAATTAAATAAAAAAAATTGACATAAAAAAAATTAAAAAAAAATAAATAATATAAAAAAAATTATACAAGAGAATAAAACATAGAATTGAATTTTATATATAAAAATCAATTTGTGTTTGTTTGTTTGTTCCGTATAGCCGTAAAAACGGCTGAACTGATTGCCTTAAAATTGTCACAGATTGTGTAGGTTGGTCTGGAAGGACACATAGGCTATTTAATTTTTAGATATCGGAAGGGGGACGGACCCTCGACCTAGCCTTAAAAGTACTACCCAAAATTAAAAGTGGACCGATCAGGACAATATGGGACTGAATAAAAGGTATTCAGGTAGAATACGAAATTCATATTAAAAATTGGCTCCAAATAACTGAGGGGCCGCCCCAACCCCAAAACCCCCTAAAATAGGATTATTGGACGAGTATGACATTATGAGACTCAAATGAAAGGTATTCGGGAGTAGATTAATAATAAGGTCAGGGAGAAGGAATAGACTTTATAATTTGATGATATCGGAAGGGGCGAACCCTCCCATTTAACCCAAAAACACCAAAAATCAAAAGTTGACCGATAAGGACAATATGGATATCAAATAAAAGGTGTTGAAGAGTAGTATACGAATGTGGTATTAAAAATTGGATCCATGTGTCCAGAAAGCCGCTTTAACCCCAAACCTTCTGAAAGCAGACAAATTGAACGTCTATATCAATAAGGGGCTCAAATGAAAGTTATTCAGGAGTAGAGTACGGATCTGGCATACAAAATCAGGTCAAAGTATAGGGGGTCATCACACTTACCAAAACCCCACAAATGGCCATACTAGCCAGTCCGTATAGACTGAAAAACGGACAGAAAAAATAGGAAAGGAAACATAGGCTATATAATTTTTCGATATTGGAAGGGAGGCGCACACTTCTTCTAACCCACCCAAAAAAAACCCGCCAAAATCAAAAATGGACCGATCGGAGCTGTATGGGTATCAAATGAAAGGTATTGGAGAAAAGAATACGAATATGGAATTAAAATTTGGGCCCAAGTACCTATCGGGCCGCCCCAATCCCAAAACTCCCTTAAGGTGACGCTTATTTTACCCATCATCACAATCACAATCATAGACTTCAAAGCAAGGTGTTTGAGAATAGAAAATGAATGAAAGGTGTTTGAGAAAAGATATTGAGCTGAAACTTTGCACAGATTCTTATTTTTTCCATAAGCAGGTTAAGTTTGAAGATGGGCTATATTGGACTATATCTTGATATAGCCCCCATATAGATCGATCCGCCAATTTAGGGTCCATAAAAGCCACATTTATTATTCGATTTTGCTGAAATTTAGGACAATGAGTTGTGTTAGGCTCTTCGACATTCTTCTTAAATTTTGCACAGATCGGTCCAGATTTGGATATAGCTGCCATATAGACTGATCTCTCGATTTAAGTTCTTGCGCCCTTAAAAGGCGCATTTTTTGTCCGATTTTGGCAAAATTTCGGACAGTGAGTTGTGCTAGGCCCTTCGACATCCTTCTTCAATTTGGCACAGATCCGTCCGGATTTGGATATATTGGGTTGCCCAAAAAGTATTTGCGGATTTTTCATATAGTCGGCGTTGACAAATTTTTTCACAGCTTGTGACTCTGTAATTGCATTCTTTCTTCTGTCAGTTATCAGCTGTTACTTTTAGCTTGCTTTAGAAAAAAAGTTAAAAAAAAGTATATTTGATTAAAGTTCATTCTAAGTTTTATTAAAAATGCATTTACTTTCTTTTAAAAAATCGGCAATTACTTTTTGGGCAACCCAATAGCTGCCATATGCAAAGGTTTGCAAATTTGCAAATTTTGCCCATTAACATCCACATTAATCCACTAAGGAACAGGGGCAAACTTCTCACATATCAATGAGTGCAGTCCGATTCAAGTTTTAAACTCAATGATAAGGGGCCTCCTTTTTATAGCCGAGTCCGAACGGCGTTCCGCAGTGCGACACCTCTTTGGAGGGAAGTTTTACATGGCATTGTACCTCACAAATGTTGCCAGCATTAGGAGGGGAAAACCACCGCTGAACATTTTTTTCTGATGGTCTCGCCAGGATACGAACCCAGGCTTTCAGCGTCATAGGCGGACATGCTAACCTCTGCGCTACGGTGGTTTAGGGGCCATAAAAAGCGCATTTGTTGTCCGACGTCGCCGAAATTTGGGACAGTGAGTTATGCTAGGCTTTTCGAAATATTTCTGCAACTTGGCCCAAATCGGTCCAGATTTGGATATAGCTGTCATATAGACCGATATCTCGATATAAAGTCTTGGCCCCATAAAAGGCGCATTTATAAGCCGATTTTGCTGAAATTTGACATAGTGACTTATGTTAGGTTTTTTGACTTCCGTCTCGTACATGGTTCTGATCGGTCTATATTTGGCTATAGCTTTCAAAAAGACGAATATTTTGATTTACAAAATTGAACAAGACTTATACTTATTAGACCACTCAATGTTTGTGTCGAATTTGGTCAAAAATCGGACCATATCGGCATAAAATATGCATTTTTCACCCGTTTATGACGAATGGTTGTTTACACATATACCCGACGTAGTGGGTATCTTAACGCCTTTGTACTTGTTTTACTTAATATTATTTTATTTTACTTTATTTTTTTTTATTTTATTAATTTTTTTATTTTATTAATTTTTTTATTTTATTTTATTTTTTTATATTATTTTATTAATTCTTTTTTTTTTATAAATTTTTTTTTGTATTTTATTCTTGTATTATATTTTTATACCCACCACCAAAAGATGAAAGTATACTAATCTAGTCCTTTCGTTTGTTACACTTCGAAACATCGATCTCTACTAAGTAAAGTCCAAATCAGTCTTTAACCTGGTATAGCTCCCATATAAACCGATCTGCCGATTTGACTTCTTAAGTCCTCACAAGCCGCAATTTTTTTCCGATTTGGTTGAAGTTTTGTATGCGGTGTTCTGTTACGACTTCCAACAACTGTGCCAAGTACGGCCCAAATCAGTCTATAACCCATAGAAATCGGTCTCTCGATTATCCTTGTTCGTCCTTCCTAGAAACTTTAATTTTTGCTGGTTTGACAAAAGTTTGGTATGATGAATAAAATTATGACGTTTAACTAAATTTAGTTTGCATTTTCAAGTATTTTGCCTATTAGGGCGAAAAATATTAAATTTCACAATTTCTGTTTGTTTTTCTTTAGAGACGAGCTAAATGATCGGAGATTTTCTTTGCACGCTTTTACTTGTCTTTTTAGTTTTTTTTTTTGCAAAACTACAGAGTGGTTGCAACAGAGAGACAGACGGGCAGAGAGACATACACACAGAGAATTTTATGTCGATCAAGTACATAAACTTTATAGATAGCGAAATACATAGTATACCCATTCTTTGCTTTTGCAAAATTTTATTACCATTCATCCCACTGTGTGGAAAATTAAACGCTTATGTCAAAGAGTACAAAGACCTCTATAGCCACAAAGAACATCGCATCAGCAGCCAACCATCAAATGAATGACCATAGAAAAAGAGGAGCTTAGAAAATTCAGCAACAACCATTAGTTTGTTCATTTGTCGATTTGTTGGTTCGTTTATTCAGTTGTTGTTAAACGTCAGTTGTCATCTATTTGGCATATGCCTTCATGCCATACCAACCAGCATTGCTGGTGAAGAAAAATAGAAATACTGGTAGACGACTAACTGACTGACTGACTACCAAGAGGTAGGTTAAATGTTTTATACACTTGAAGAAAAAAGGAGGCAAACTGTAGTTTGGATGACAAGTTAAAGCGTGCTTAATTTGGCCGGGCCGAATCTCTTATACCCTCCGTCATGGATCGCATTTGTGAAGTTCTTTCAATAACTTTTTCGCATATATTTGAGCTATATGAAGTTATTGTACTTGTCATGGCTGAAGTCATAGAAAAATACCACCTAAAAATTTTCACACAAATCGAGTAATAATTGCTCCCTCCAGAGGCACAGAAAGTAAAATTGGGAGATCGTTTTATATGGCAGGTTTTGAACCGATTTTGACCATACTTGGCACAGTTGTTGTGCAAAATTTCAGATTATTTGGATTTGCAAAATTTCAGCCAATTCAGATGTAAACTGCGCTCCCTAGAAACACAAGAAGTATAATCGGGAGATCGGTTTATATCACAGCTATATAAAAACATAAACCGATTTGGGTTGTAAATGGGCTAAATCGGTCCATGTTTTGATATAGCTGTCATATAAACCGATCTTGACTTTTTGAGCCTCTAGAGGGCGCAATTCTCATCCGATTTGACTGAAAATTTGCACGTGGTGTTTTGGTATCACTTCCAACAACTGCACAAAGTATGGTTCAAATCGGTCCATAACCTGATATAGCTGCCATATAAACCGATCTTGGGTCTTGACTTCTGAGCCTCTAGAGCGTGCCATTCTCGACCGATTTTCAATGAAATTTTGCACGTAGTGTTTTGGTATCACTTCCAACTACTGTGTTAAGTATGATTCAAACCGGTTTATAATCTGGTATAGCTGTCATATAAACCGATCTTGGATCTTGACTTCTTGGACCAAAAGAGCGCGCAATTCTTATCCAATTTGGCTGGAATTTTGCATGAGGTGTTCTGTTACGTCTTCCAATAACTGTGCTAAGTATGGCGCAAATCGGTACATAAACTGATATAGCTGTCATATAAACCGATCTTGGGTCTTGACTTCTTGAGCCTTTAGAGGGCGCAATTCTCATCCGATTTGGCACAAATATTGTACAACGGCTTCTCTCACAACCTTCAACATACGTGTTTAATATGGTCTGAATCGATCAATACCTTGATACAGCTGCCATATAAACCTATCTCCCGATTTTGATTTTTGAGCCACTACAAGGCGCAATTCATATCCGAATGAACTGAAATATTACACAATGACTTCTACAATGTTCAGCATACATTTATGATCCGAATCGGACTATAATTGATATAGCTCCAATAGCATAATAGTTCTTATTCAATATTATTTGTTGGCCTAAAAAGAGATCGCGCATAGAACTCGACAAATGCGAGTTATGGTGGAGGGTACATAAGATTCGGCCCGGCCGAACTTAGCACGCTCTTACTTGTTTAATATTCTTTTATAATGTTTATACCCTACACCACCATTGTGGTACAGGGTATTATAGATTTGTGCATTTGTTTACAACGCTAAGAAGGAGAATAGCGATCGACTCGGAATCACTTTCTGATTCGATTTAGCCATGTCCATCTGCGAGTCCATTTATTCTTATAATCAAGATACAAGTCGTATTTGTTATCCCACCATCACGAAATTTTGCACATGCCACTTATTTAAGCCAAGAACGAACGCTATAGCTGTTTGGAAAAATCGGTTCAGATTTAGATATAGCTCCCATATAAATGTATCGCCCGATTTGCACTTTAATGACCGTAGTAGCTACAATTTTCAACCGATCTGCACAAAATTTCGCACAGATTGTTTTACTACTAATTTTAAAATAGTTGCAAAATTTCATCAAAATCGGTTCAGATTTAGATATAGCTCTCATATATATGTATCGCCCGATTTGCACTTAAATGACCGTAGTAGCTAAAATTTTGAACCGATCTGCACAAAATTTGGCACGGATTGTTTTGCTACTGATTTTATCATATTTGCAAAATTTTATTAAAATCGGTTCAGATTAAGATATAGCTCCCATATATATGTATCGCCCGATTTGCACTTTAATGGCCTTAGTAGCAACAATTTTCAACCGATCTGCACAAATTTGGCACGGATTGTTTTGCTACTGATCTTAACATATCTGCTAGATTTCATCAAAATCGGTTCAGATTTGGATATAGCTCCAATATATATGTATCGCCCGATGTACACTTATAAGGTGTTCCACTCTAAAAACCCTCTTATTTGAGCCTTTTATTGCAATAGTCAGCAAATACTTCTTATTTGAGTGGTATCGTGGGGGTGGGATGGCCCCATAGACACTTTTCCGAAATATTGATATCAGATCCGTGCTTTACTCCCAAAGACCTTTCATTTGAGGCCTATATTGCTATGGTCGTAAATTTGTCCCCTTTGGGGGATGTTTTTGGGGGGAGGCGGCCCCTCAAGCACTTGGTCCCATATTTGGATATCAGATTCGAATTCTACACTCAAATACCTTTTATTTAAGCTCAATATTCCCATAGTCAGCAAATAAGCCCTGTTTGGGGGGTATTTTGAGGAAGAAGTGGATCCCCAGAAACTTTGACCCACATTTGGATATTATATTCGTATACTACTCGCAAATACCTTTCATTTGAGTCCCATATTGCCATTGTCGGTAAATATGTCCGATTTAGGGGTGTTTTGGTGGTTGGGGTGGCCCCCCTAACACTTGGTCCGACATTTGGATATCACATACGTTTTCTTATCCTAAATACCTTTCATTTGAGTCCCATATTGTTGTGATTGGTCTAAATATATGTTTGCTAGGCTTTTGGATGGGGCGGCCCCCCTAGGTACCCCATCCGAAATTTGGATACCAAATTTTTATTTTTAGGGTACTATATGAGAATACACAAAATTTCGCTTAAATCGCACCACCCATCTCCGAGATCTGGCGTTTCTGAAAATAAAGGTAAGGGGTAGGGTCCGCCGCCCCCTTCAGATATCAAAAATGTAGTACCCTATTTTCACCCCGGGATCATTATGCACCATCTGTGAAAATTTCAAGAAAATCGGTTCAGCGGTTTCTGAGTCTATAAGGAACACACAAACACAAATTGATTTTTATATATAAGATTTTTTTATTTTATATTTTTTTCTCTATTTTTTTTATAATTTTTATAAATATTTTAATAATTTTTTATTAATATATTAATTATTTTTTATAATTTTTTTTATAATTTTTTTTTTTATAATTTTTTTAAATTTTTAAATTTTTTTTTTATTTTAATCCTTGGTTCAATTTTTTCATAATTATTTTACTTTCATTTCTTAGCGTGTAGCTACTTTCATGTCAATGGTACTTTACTAAGCAAAATAGAACAGAAAAACAAGCGAAATACCTTTCAAGTGGATGGTTCACTCATCTTCGGTAGTCAAGTACTACGAAGACACATGCAGTATAAAAAGAGAATCCCTAAAAGGCAACACATAATAAGTACCCGGTAGAAAGAAACTCAGTAAATATGCCAACAAAGACCATTAGAAAACAAAAAAAAAACAGAATACGAAGAAAGCAACCATACGACAAAAGGAAATTCGATTGAAAGTTAATCCGAAAAATACCAGCCAGTCGAAGATTTTGACCAAAATAGTTAGAATTAGGATGTTTTACAAATAACCCCCGAAAAAAAAATAGGACAATGTATGGCAATAATGAGTTTGCATTTTTGCTGTAGGATATACAAGTAGTCCAATGTGTAGCTTTAAATGATTTGTCATCAATGACCATAAATGGCTCATTCGCATGCAATGAATTAGTTTTGAGTAAGCAACACGTGCCGGAATATTTCTTTACCCAACATTATAGAATGTGGGGGGTATAGTAAACTCATCATTCCATTAATAAAATTTTACCACGAATATCCCATTAACAAACAGCGGAGTAACTTTTCTCCTTTTAATGAGCGTTACTCCATTCAAGTTTTAGCCCAACGATAAGGGGGAACTCCTTTTTATACAAGAGGGAAGTTAATCTGAACGGGAAGTGAGATATTGCGATTAAATTTTAAACGGAAATACCTGGGGTATTAGTCAGAAATTATTAGCCAGGTGAATAAGTATTGTTTCGGAGTATATTGTGGGTAAAACGGCGCTCAGACATTTCGCCTCTTATGTGGAAACCAAATTCATGCTTTACTCCCAAATATCTTTTATTTGAGCCCTATATTGCCATGATCGGTAAATATATCATCTTGTTTTAGGGTTGGGACGGACCCCGAGATACTTGGTTCCTAAAGTGGATATCAATTCTATGATCTACTCCCAAAGACCTTTCAATTGAGCCTCATATGGCCATGGTCGAAAAATATATCCGTTTTGGGACTGTCTAGATGTGGGGCGGATTCCTTGATTCGCTTTCTACTCTTAAATACCTTTCGTATGAGTCCCAGAATGACCTGATTGGTTTTTATATCTCTTTGGGGGGTTTTAGATGTGGTGTTGAAAATTGTTTCTGATGTTCTTGCCAGAATTCGAAACCCGGCGTTCAGCTTCATAGGCGGACTTGCTAACATTAGCGCTACCGGTGGTTAGGGCTCTTTAAGCGATATTTTGTTTGCATTCTTATTATAAACTAAAATCAAAAATTTGGTATCTACATTTGGGGTGGGGTACACTAAATGGGGTATAAATGCTATCTATGGTGGAGGGTATACAAGACTCTGCCCGGCCAAACTTAGCACGCTTTCATTTGTTAATATTCTTTATATTTTTTTTATGTTCTCCACCATAGGATGGGAGCATACTAATTTCGTCATTCTGTTTGTAACTCCTCGAAATATTCGTCTAAGATCCAATAAAGTTTATATATTCTAGATCGTCATGACATTTGGAGTCGATCTAGCCATGTCCGTACGTCCATATGTCAAAAGCACGCAAACTTTAGAAGGAGTAAATCTAGACGCTTCAAGTTTTGCATAAATACCTGTTATTTGTATAGGTTGCTTGGGATTGTAAATGGCTCATATCGGTCTATGTTTTGATATAGCTGCCATTCTAACCGATCTTCGATCTTGACTTTATGCGCCTCTAGAGGACGCAATTCCTATCCGATTTGGGTGTTTCGTTATGACTACCAACAACTATGCTAAATATGGTTCACATCGGTCCATAACCTGTTATAGCTGCCATATCAACCGATCTGGGGTCTTGTCACATTGAGCTTCTGGTGGGCGCAATTATTATTCGATTTGGCTGAACTTTTGTACAACGTGTCAAATAGGGTCAGAATCGGTCTATAGCCTGATACAATCCCCATATAAGCCGATCTCCTTTTTTACTTCTCGAACCACTAAAGGGCGCAATTCTTATGCGATTTGGCTAAAATTTTAAATAATGGCTACTACTACGGTCTCCAACATTGAATTCCGAATCCGGCCATAACTTGATATGGCTCCAATAGCATAGCAATTCTATTCTTGTACCCGGGAAAAGAACTCGACAAATGCGATCCGTGATGGAAGGTATATAAGAGTCGGCCCCAAACATGTAGGCTTTTACTTGTTTTTTTTTTTTTACTTTACTTTTCTTTCATATTTTTTTTTATATATATTTTTCGTATTTTTTATATTTAAAATATATTTTTCTAAATTTTTTTAAATATTGTTTTTTTTTATTATTTTTTACATATTTTTAATTGTTTTTTGCTAAAAATTTTTGAAATCTTTTTTATTACTTTTTTATATATTTTCTTAAAATATTTTTAATTTTTTTTAATATTTTGAAATAGTTTTTTTCCAATACTTTTTTATATTTTCATATATAAATACTTTACATATGAAGTCTGTTTTATTGTAATAGTTATATCTCTTCATTTGGTAGAAATATATAAAGTGGAGTAATTTTCTTGCTTGCTGTGCTACAAAAGGAAAATACTCTTAAGATCATATTTTCAACTTAGAAGACAAAACTTTTTGACAAGATCCTACTGATGAGTTTGGTGTGGTGCCAAACGATATCGCGATCTAGGACACCAGTCAAATGCTATTACAAAACTAAAGAGACTTGTTCAAATGCAGATGTGTGCTTTAAAACTTACTGTAGTTGAAATGGTTTTAAAGCACCATGATCCATTTGAAATCGCCCGTTGATGATATTTCTGGGTCGAAATTGAAATCGCGATAAGGGAAAGCAGTCAAATGCTTTTAGCAACAACACACTTTTGCTGACTTTAAAGTGCTTTTTGTTTAAAGCCAGACAATATCATGCAATGGAATTTAAATTTTCAAAAAATAAAAGAAAAAAAAAATAGATTTTTTCTTTTTTTTCATTGGTGCTAGAAACAGAGAACCCTGCGGTCTGCAATATCCGTTTGTGTGAATTATTTCAAGACCGTATTTTTTTCATATATTTTTACTGAATTTATTTTTAATTTTGTTTTAAGCTTTCAATGTTTTTTTTTTTTTTTTAATTTTTGTTAATTGTTTTTAATTTTTTTATTTTTGTAATTTTAATTGTTTTCTTTTTAATTTATATATATATTTTTTCTAATTTTTACATATTTTTGTTACATTTTTTATTAATGTTTATTGTTTTCATGTTTTTTTAATTTTAAATTTTTTTATTAATGTTTATTTTTCTTAAATTTTTTCTTTTTAATTTCTAAATTTTAATAAATGTTTATTTTTTTTTTAATTTTTATATATATTTATATATTTTTTAATTATTTTTAATATTTATTTGTTAGTAATTCAATTAGCTTGTATATTTTTACTGAATTTATTTTTTTTATTTTTTTTTAAATTTGAATTTTTTTTATTATTTTAAATTTTAAATTGATTTTGTTGTTTTTTTTTTAATTTTATTGTACACTTTATTTATTTTTTATGTAAATTTTAATTATTTTTATTAATTCGCATATTTTTGCTGAACTTATTTAAAATTTTTTTTTTAACTTTTAATTTTTTTGTAATTTTCTTTTTCTATTTTTTAATTTCAAATTTAAAATTTTTTTTATTAATTTTTATTTTTTCTATTTATTTCTTTAAATTTTATTTTTTTTTTTGTTAATTTTTATTGTTTTTTTTTTTAGTTTTTTTATATTTTTTTTAATTTTGAATTTTTTTATATTAATTTGTATTCTATTTTTTAATTTTTATATATATTTTTTTTTTAATTTTTACATATTTTTTATTTAATTTTAATTAATTAAATTAATTAATTTTAATTATTTTTTAGTATTTCAGTTAATTTGTATATTTTTAATGAATTAATTTGTAATTTTTTTTTTTAAATATGAAATTTTTTTAGTGTTTTTTTAATTTTTTTTTAGTTTCAATTTTATTTTTTGTAATTTTTTTTTAGTTTCAATTTTATTTTTTGTAATTTTTTTTAATTTCAATTTTATTTTCTTATTTTTTTTAATTTCAATTTTATTTTTTTTAATTTTTTTTAGTTTCAATTTTATTTTTTTTAATTTAAATTTTTTTTTGAAATTTTAAATTTAAATTTTTTTTATTAATTTTTATTTTTCTGTTTATTTTTCTTAATTTTTATTGTCTTTTTAAATGTTTATAGTTTTTTTTAATTTTTATATATATGTTTTTTAAATTAGATTTTTTTTATATTAATTTGTAAGTTTTTTTTTATTTTCATACATTTGTTTTAATTTTTGTATAATTTTTATTTGTTTTTTCAATTTTTATACATATTTTTTTTATTTCTATATATTTTTTTAATTATTTTTTAGTAATTCGATTATTCTTTATATTTTTACTGAATTTATTTTTTAATTTTTTTTTTAAATTTGAAAATTTTTTTATTGATTTTTTTTAGTTTTAATTAATTTTTTTTTTATTTTTTAGTTTTTCCATTTATATTTTTTTAATTTTTATTGTTTTTTTATTTTTATTGTTTTTTTTTATTTTTACTGTTTTTTTATTTTTATTGTTTTTTTTTTAATTTGAATTTGTTTATATTAATTTGTATGTATTCTTTTTAATTTTTATATAAATATTTTAAATTTTTTTTAGTTTATATATTTTTTTTTTGGTTTTTTATATATTTTTTATCATTTTTTTTTAATTTTTGTACGTATTTTTTTAATTTTATATATTTTTTAATTATTTTTTAGTAATTCGATTAATTTTTATATTTTTACTGAAATTATTTTTTAATTTTTTTTTAAATTTAAAAACTTTTTTTTATTGATTTTTTATTTTTTTTATTATTTCTCATTTTTTCTATTTTTTTATTCTTATTGTTTTTTATTGTATTTTTTAATTTTCATATATTTTTTTAATTTTTTTTTTTTTTAATTTGAATTTTTAACAATTTTTTTTTAATTTTTATATATCATTTTTTAATTTTTTTACATTTTTTTTTAGTTTTTATATATTTTTTTTAAATTTTTATATATTTCTTTTAATTTTTTTTTCTTTTTTATTATTTTCTTTTTACATATAAAACCTCGTCACAACATCTTGTAGGTGTGCTGCAAGCCAATTTCCACTAATTGCCCGACAACATTTTCACATTTTTTTTCCCACAATTTTTGTACAAAATATCCATTGTACATCAATGGAATATTCATCATGTCCACACCTGGTAGAATTTTGTCATTTCCAATAAATTTGCAACTCAATTGGGCGCAATAATTTATTTCTAATTTGATGTTTATGATCAGTTGTCTTTCCCCTCACAGCCACAACATAAATAGTTCCGGGCTAGATTGTTGGAAACACAATTCTGTCTCATCGGTGGTTTCAGCATTTGGGTAAACTAGTAACTCGGTACAGTGATGGTATATGGCTTGAGGGGACTATTTCCATAATTTAACCAATGGGAATGAGATCTAATCAAGCGGAAAATTGTTTTTTGTTCTCCACACAAAATGATTTAAAAAACGAGAAAAATTGTGCATGAAGTCGTTTACCACCACATATACATATGTACTTGTGAGTCTGTTTGTGTGTGTGTGTGTTTATCTATCCTTTGCTGAAAAGGCCTGCCATCTACAATCTACCCCTCTTCACTGTGTGAGTATGAAGAAGAAAGAAAAAAAACGGTGACTACTCTGATGAATGTATAGTTGAAATATAGTGGTCAAAGGGGGGAAAACAGAAATACAGAAATGTTCCAATAATTGAAACCGGAAAATATATATTTTAATTTAGACCTTTTTTCCATTTATTTTGTGCGCTTTTATGTTCGAAAACCAAATGTATAATGAAGAAGGGTAAAATAAAAGCAATAAAGATATTGGTGTTTTTTTTTAGTCAGACTGCCACTCAACCGCTTTACTACATAAATTGTGGTGAGGATGGTCATGATGCTGATGGTCATAAAGGCGGCTTTGTGTTGGTTGATGGACCATGATGTAGTTGGCTTACTTACACACATCCAAATGATAAAAAGAGCGAATCTATTTGAAAATCCCTCAGTGTTACAGTTTTCTTTAATAGTCATAAATATTGATGCATTTATTTACATTGTTTTTATTTTTAACAACTAAAACGTGAATAAATTTTGTTAAAAAAAATAGCGAATAATTACCATTTCCTGGGCTGTCAATACCATCTCTTCGCCATTGCGCGAATCGAACATAAACTCGTGGAGAAATTTCATCATCAGGAATTTCGAATCTTTATTACGTCTGAGGCGGCGTTATTAAATCAAAGATGACTAGATTGGGTATTTATTTACAAATATACATAAATTATACAAAAAACGCTGGCTCACAACACGGTTAATTATTAATCGATTGAGTATTGTTTTTTCATGCGTGTAAAAAACTGCAATTGAGATTGGAATTGGTTTTTTTTTTTAATTTATTTTTGATTTATTTAAATTATTAATTTATTTTTAAAAATTTTCTTTTTTATTTGAGAAAATGTTTTCTTAAAAATTGGTTATTAGCACACGTAGAATGAACACCTATAAATATTTTTTGTAAAAGCTGTTAACACCAAAAACTATATATCTGGGAAAATCTTTATTCAATTTACACATTTTTCTTCAATATTCAATTTCCATAATTGTAATATTTTATTTATTTTCGCACTACTCGACGATATCCTTACGCATTTATTTTTAATATAATCACCATTGTGGTTGCAATTACTTTTTATTTTTATATTCACTAAGGCAATTCAATGGGATTATTTCATAGATTTTAAAATATTGAATTGAAGATCTTTTTCACAGCTTTATGTTTGACATTTTTTGGATACGTCAAATGTTGCGCAATTTGACTTATTTTCATTATTTTAATTTTTATTATTCAACATCAAATTTTTAATTTATTTTGTTTTTGTTTATTTTTTTATTAATTTTTTATTTATTTAATTTTTTGTGATATATTCTACTTTATTTTTTTTTGGTCTTGAATTTTATTTTTTGATTTTTTTATTAAAATTTTTTTATTTAGTACTTTTTTTTATTAATTTTTATTTTGAATATTTATTATGATTTTTTTCTTCATTATATATCTTTATTTATTTATAATTTTTTTTTACTATAATTAAAAATTTTTTATTTTCTATTTTTTTTTGTTAGTCTTTGATTTTATTTTTTGACATTTTATTGAAATTTTTTTATTTAGAATTTTTCATTAATTTTTATTTTGAATATATATTATGAATTTTTTCTTCATTATTTATCTTTAGTTTTTTATTTTTAATTATTTATATTTTTTTTTATAATTAAAAATTAAAATTCACATTAAAAAATAAACATCAACTTTTTATACCCTCCACCATAATATGGGGGTACACTAATTTCGTCATTCTGTTTGTAACACCTCGAAATATGCGTCTGAGACCCCATAAAGTATATATTGGGTTGCCCAAAAAGTAATTGCGGATTTTTTAAAAGAAAGTAAATGAATTTTTAATAAATCTTAGAATGAACTTTAATCAAATATACTTTTTTACACTTTTTTTCTAAAGCAAGCTAAAAGTAGCAGCTGATAACTGACAGAAGAAAGAATGCAATTACAGAGTCACAAGCTGTGAAAAAATTTGTCAACTATATGAAAAATCCGCAATTACTTTTTGGGCAACCCAATATATTCTTGATCGTCGTGACATTTTATGTCGCCATGCCATGTCCGTCCGTCCGTCCTTCTGTCTGTCGAAAGCATGCTAACTTCCGAAGGAGTAAAGCTAGCCGCTTGAAATTTTGCACAAATACTTTTTATTAGTATAGGTCGGTTGGGATTGTAAATGGGCCAAAACAGTTCATGTTTTGTATAGCTGCCATATAAACCGATCTTGGGTTTTGACTTCTTGAGCCTGTAGAGAGCGCATTTCTTATTCGATTTGAATGAATTTTTGCACGTAGTATTTTGTTATGATATCCAACAACTGTGCCAAGTATGATTCAAATCGGTTCATAACCTGATATAGCTGTCATATAAACCGATCTTGGGTCTTGACTTCTTGAGCCTCTAGATGGCGCAATTCTTATCCGATTGGAATGAAATTTTGCACTTAGTATTTTGTTATGATGTCCAACAACTGTGCCAAGTATGGTTCAAATCGGTCCATAACCTGATATAGCCGTCATAAAAACCGATCTTGGGTCTTGATTTTTGAGCCTCTAGAGGGCGCAATTCTGATCCGATTGGAATGAAATTTTGCACGACGTGTTTCCATATGATGTCCAACAACTGTGCCAAGTATGGCTCAAATCGGTTCATAACCTGATATAGCTGTCATGTAAACCGATCTGGGGACTTGACTTCTTGAGCTTTTAGAGGGCGCAATTCCTATCCGATTTGGCTGAAATTTTGCATGACGTATTTTATTCTTACTTTCAACAACTGTGTCAAATAAGGTTCAAATCGGTTCATAACCTGATATAGCTGATATATAAACCGATCTGGGATCTTGTCTTCTTGAGCCTCTAGAGGTCGCAATTATTATCCGATTTGCCTGAAATTTTGTACGACGCATCCTCTCATGACCATCAACATACGTGTTTATTATGATCTGAATCGGTCTATACCCCGATACAGCTCCCATATAAATCGATCTCTCTATTTTACTTCTTGAGCCCCCAAAGGGCGCAATTCTTATTCGAATTGGCTGTCATTTTACACAGGTCTCCAACATATAATTTAATTGTGGTCCAAACCGGACCATATCTTGATATCGCTCTAATAGCAGAGCAAATCTTTTCTTATATCCTTTTTTGCTTACGAGGAGATGCCGGGAAAAGAACTCGACAAATGCGATCTATGGTGGATGGTATATAAGATTCGGCCCGACCAAACTTAGCACGCTTTTACTTGTTTGTTATTATTTTTTTATTTATTTTTATTCATTTTTTTTATTTTTTTTTTATTTATTTTTTTTTTATTTATTTTTTTTTATTTATTTTTTTTTTATTTATTTTTTTTTATTTATTTTTTTTATTTATTTTTTTTTATTTATTTATTTTTTTTTATTTATTTTTTTATTTTTTTTTATTTTATTTTTTTTTTTTATTTTGTTTTATTTTTTATTCATTTATTTTTATTTACTTTTCAAAATTATTTATGTTAACCTGTTATAAGCCGGTCATGCATATGATTACTATATTTTTTTTATTATTTCTCTTTTTTTCTATTAGTTCCTACTTTCTATTTTTTTAATTTTGTTTTATTTCTTAGTTTTTAACTTCTTTTTTAATTCTGTATTTGTACTTCTTTTAATTCTTTAGATTTTTTAATTTATTTTATTTTAATTATATATTTGTTTTGCTTTATTTCACTTCTTATTAGTTTAAATTTCATTTTAGGTTTTGTTGTTTTATTTTTATATTTTTTATGTGCATTTTATTTTTGTAATTTTGTTTTTAATTCAATAGTAAGTTATTTGATTTTTTTATTTGTTTTAAGATTTATTTATACTTCATATATAGATTTACCTTTTAATTACATAAACAGTTATTATCTTCATTATTGGATTCCACTATTAGAATTTCATATATTCTACAATACTCCTGGTTCATAGTTGATATTCCGCCTTTCAAATACATATGTGTATATATGGATATAAATATCCTGCCATATCCTGAGTACTCTTTACTCAATGTGTTTACCTTTTAATTAATTTAATTAAACTGTTGTTAGTATTTCCCACAATTATTTTTTATTTGCACATGTCTTCAGTTTTTTTTTTAAGGAAGCAAAACAACTCAAACGACATCTAAAATTCTGATATATTTACGTTTAACGAGGCATCGCATGTTAGGAATCCCACAAAAATCAATAACTTGTCATTAAGTACCACAAATATATTCTAATACTGAAACAAAAAACACAGTTGTTCACTGACAGTTAAATAGTTCAGTCGTGTTTTAATGGATCTCCCTCCTAATACACTTTGCGCCAAGTGCTTTAAGGCTTTAAGTGCCAAATCGATAGCCTGCCACGTTTGTAGAGCTAAATATCATTTTTTCTGTGCGGACATTGATGCAAATATTGCCGAACTTTTTATTAAAAACGCGAACTTAGTTTTCAACTGCAATGATTGTTTGCGTCTCACTTCTAATCTAATTGCTGGCATTTCATCTTTAAAAACTGAAGTAAGAGAACTCAAGCTCTTAATCGACTCTTCACTGAGAGCAGAAGTGCACGAATTGAAGCAAATAATAGAGAACAACAAGCAAACTGAAAAAAAACAACGGCATCAACATAACTCCAATCTTAATACTGCAGCAGTGAGGAGCCGTGATGTTGTTGGTAAGGTTCAAAGTACAAATGCCCCTGTCGCTGCTGCTGTCGAACATTCGTTGAACGTAAACAACAGCCAACATGTTGTGCCATACGCGTCATCTGTATCATCGCTTAACACAGTAGATGCTAATGCTGTTGATAATGATGATGCTGTGTTTGAAGCCAACGTCCTACCTAATTCTAATTGGGTGCGTGTCCAGAGGCGTAGAAAAAGAAAGGATAAGGTCATTTATGGTGAAAATAATACAACAAATGAATTGGATGTTGTTATTTCTAAGAAATGGGTGCATATTTCATCTTTTAAGCCATCAGTTACGAGCGAGCATATCACTGACTTTATTCAAAAGAATGCTAACATTGCAAAGTCTAATATGGAGTGCTATGTGCTTGTGAAAAAAGATGTTGACATCAATAGTTTAAAACGCGTCAACTTTAAGCTTGGTGTTACATCTAATCATTACGATGACGTCATCAACCCAAAGTTATGGCCTACTGATATTAGAATTCGTCCATTTATAAATTTTCAAAAAATGGCAGTGGAATCGCTTCCCCATTGATTAATGAGGTGCATGGTTTAAAAATTTACTACCATAATCTGTCTGGTATGCGTACGAAGTCCAAGGATGTTTTTGATTTCTCCAATCAATTGAACTATGATGTTATTGCTCTTGTTGAAACCTGGTTGAACGATGACTTTTGTGATGCTGAGTTCTTCGATCTAAATTTATTTGCTGTTTACCGTAAAGATAGAAATGTTTCAAGGACTGGATATTCTAGAGGAGGTGGTGTGCTCTTGGCCGTTAAATCTCAATACAAGTCAAACTTATGTGGTTTGGATGATGACAGCGGATTATTAGACCAAATTGCTGTATGCATAAATGGTTTAAATCTTAGCGTTGTATTATGTTTGTCTTACATACCCCCAGGTAGTAGTGCATCTATTTATTCGAAGCATATTGATAATATTTTTGCTATTGAAGTAAGCATGGGGTCGAAAGCTAATATTTGTGTTATGGGTGATTTTAATTTACCTAACATTTGTTGGTCAAAATTTGACGACAATCATTTTTTAACGCCCACTAATGTAAACAAGGATTACGAGGTCAATTGTATTGATACTTTATTAAGTTTAAATCTTGTTCAAATTAATCATTTTTCTAATCAACTTCACCGATTTCTTGATCTTATTTTTGTTCCAAATGATTTTAAATTTAATGTTTATGAATGTTTGGCTCCAATTTCCCCATCTAATCTACATCATATGCCTATTGTTGTTGAAGTAGGTTATTTTAACTTTCTAAAATCATCTCCGTCTCAAAATCTGGCTCTAAATTATAACGTTTGTGATTTTAATATGTTGAATTCAATTCTTGGCTCCATTGATTGGATAAAAATATTTAATGATAAAACATCATCAGTTTGTTATGATTTTTTTATAGAAAAAGTCTCTGATATACTTAAATCTAATGTTCCGTTTAAGAAAAATAAGCCACATAAACTGCCTTGGTATACGACAGGTCTTAAGAAACTTAAAAATTTACGAAATAAATTTCATAAGCGCTTTTTGGCGCATGGTGATCCGGAAGATTTGGTCCAATGCAAGCATTATCAACGTGAATTTAATTTTTTAAATAAATTCCTCTATAAGCAATACATTCTGGATAAAGAGAATGAAATTAAAGCCAATCCTAAAAGCTTTTGGTCTTATGTTAACTCTAAAAGGAAAACATCTGATATCCCATCTACTCTCACATATAATGGCTGTACATCAAAATCTGGTGTGGACGTGGTTAATATGTTTGCTTCTTTTTTCAAATCTAATTTTGATTCTCCCGTAACAAGTAGCGCGGCAGTCCTTGATTCTGTATCTGCTATTAATTTGGCAAATATTTCTGTTTCGGATGAAGATGTGTTGGACGCTATTTTTAATATTAAGAATAGTTTTAAACACGACGCCGATGGCCTTTGTGCTTATTTTCTAAAAAAGTGTTCTATTTGTGTAGCTCCAATTTTAACTTTCATTTTCAATCTCTCTATTAAGGAGGGTATATTTATTAATAGATGGAAAGTAGCATCAATTACCCCAGTTTTTAAAGGTGGCAGAAAAGACGATGTAACTTGTTACAGGCCAATTGCTAAATTGTCGTGTGTTTCAAAAGTGTTTGAGCATGTTATTCACAAAAAATTGTTTTTTATTTGCAAATCATTTATTTCTCCCCATCAGCATGGATTTTTTTCAGGAAGATCAACTTCAACTAATTTGGTTCTCTTTACAGAATATTGCCTATCTGCCTTTGAACGTGGCTGTCAAGTTGAAGCCATTTACACAGATTTATCAAAAGCTTTCGATAAAGTATCACATTCTATATTGCTCGATAAATTACAAGAATTAGGGTTTCATTCCAATTTTCTTTCTTGGATCGCTTCATATCTTCACAACAGAGTGTGTACAGTAAAGGTGGAGAGTTTTGTATCTTCACCTTATATTCAAACTTCCGGTGTGCCTCAGGGTAGTATCTTGGGGCCACTTCTTTTTATTTTATTCATAAATGGCATTTCCTCATGCTTTTCAACATCTAGATTTCTGCTCTATGCTGATGATTTAAAAATATTTCATAAAATTGAGTCTATGTCTGATGTCTTCGATTTACAGAATGACTTGGACAATCTGCTGAGTTGGTGTATTAGCAACAAGCTTCTTATAAATTTATCGAAATGTGCTCACGTCTCTTTTTACAGATTGCGTCATCCAATCCAAACTTCATTTAAAATTGGTAATTGTGTACTTAAAAAATCAACTTCAGTTCGCGACCTGGGTGTGATTTTTGATTTCTCCTTGTCCTTTGTTCCACATATTGACTATATAATACCTGATGCTTATAAGGTCCTTGCTTTTATTAAGAGAAATTGCTTTGATTTTTCTGATCCTAACACTTTCAAGATATTATATACAACTTTTGTTAGATCAAAGTTGGAGTATGCCGCCATCATTTGGGATCCTTATTGTATTTCGCATATCGGTCGTATTGAACGAATTCAAAAACTTTTTTCTAAATTTGCCCTTAGGCCTTTGTTTCCTTTGGAGCATCCACCATATCGGTCGCGATGTTTGTTACTGGGACTACAGAGTTTGGATTGCCGTAGAAAATTTCAGTCTGCTTTATTTATTTTTGATTTGATTAATAATCGTGTCGATTCTCCCGATTTGTTGGCTTTAGTTCCGTTTTCTGTTCCAGTAAGGAGTTTACGATTTACTGATTTATTTAGTATTAAATTTCATCGTTGCAATTATGCCCGCAATGGACCACTAACACGCTCATTTTTAAATTTAAATCGAATTAATTTAAATTTTCAAAAAGAATCGAAGCCAAGTATTGATTTTAGCACATCTAAAGAAGTATTTAGGTCAAGTTTATATTGCGCTTTTCCCCTAACATAGTTTTTGTAAATATATTTATATTTTTTGAATTTAATCTTAGTCTGTAAGGATATGAATTCCATTGACTATAATGATAAATAAATAAATAAATAAATAAATAAATAAATAACCCGATACAATTAAGAGAATTTTAAAGCTTAAAAAACAATACAAGTGTCAATTACGGTAATTTTGTGGTTTCATATGAAATTCTAGTACTAGCTGCTGTATGATAATTGTTAATATTTAAACGCCATGCCATTAACGATGACTAATTGAGAGTTAATTCTTTTTAATGGTCCCCCTAAATCGCTGCTAAAATCCCTTTCACGCTTTATGAAAACCATTTTTATTGGGTTAATACAGAAGATTATCATTATTTAACAATTGGAACAATTGTTTATATCTACTAGTCATGGTTAATAAAAACCAATTTATATTAAACAGTTTAAAGAGTACACTTGGAAAAATTCGATTAATTTTAAAAATAAAATTTTTACAAAATATTTTAAGAAAAAAAATTCAATAAAATTTTATCAAAAGACAAAATGTTCATCAAATTTTCCTAAAGACAAAATTTTCATCAAACTTTTCTAAAGAGAAAATTTTCTTCAAACTTTTCCAAAGACAAAATTTTAGGAAAATTTCTCGAAAAACAAAATTTTTATGAAATTTCAAGAAAACTTTTTCTCTAAAGACAAAATTTCGATAAAATTTCTCTAATGGTAAAATTTCAATAAAATATCTCTAAAGTCATATTTTCAATAAAATTTATCTAAAGAAAAAATTTCAATGAAATTTCTCTAAAGACACAATCTCATATATAACAAGTAAAAAGGCGTTAAGTTCGGTCGGGCCAAACTTTGGATACCCACCACCTCGGGTATATATGTAAACCACCTTTTATAAAAACGGGTGAAAATTGCATATTATGTCCTATAGCAGCTATACCGAAATATGTTCCGTTTTGGACCAAATACTAATAACTACAGTAGCTATACCTAAAAGTAAACCGATCGGAACCATATACGACACGGATGTCGAAAAGACTAACATAAGTCCATGTGTCAAAATTCTATATGTGCGCCTTTAATGGGGCCAAGTCTTTAAATCAAGATATCGGTCTACATGGCAGCTATATCCAAATCTGAACCGATTTGGTCCAAGTTGCTGCAAACTGTCAAGAGCCTAATACAACTCACTGTTCCAAATTTCGACGAAATCGGATAATAAACAGCCTTAGACAACTCTCTGTCCCAAATTTCAGCTAAATCGGATAAAAAATGTGGATTTTATTGGCCTAAGACCCTAAATCGGAGCATCGGTCTATATGGCAGCTATATCAAAATTTGGACCGATCTGAGCCAAATTGACGAAGGATGTCGAAGGGCCTAACACAATTCACTGTCCCAAATTTCAGCAAAATCGGAAAATAAATATAGCTTTTATGGGCCTAAGACCCTAAATCGGATGATCGGTCTATATGGCAGCTATATACAAATCTGAACCGATCTAGGCCAAATTGACGAAGGATGTCGAAGGGCCTAAAACAATTCACTGTCCCAAATTTCAGCAAAATCGGACAATAAATGTGGCTTTAATTGGCCTAAGACCCTAAAGCGGCGGATCTGTCCTAGGGGGGCCGCCCCATTTAGCAAATATAAATATATAGACCAATCACAACAATATGGGGCTCAAATCAAAGGTAATTAAGATTGGAAAACGTGTCTGATATCCAATTGTCGGACTAAGCGTTTGGGGGACCATCCCAACCCCCAAAACACCCCTAAAACGGACATATTTACCGACCATGGCAATATGGGACTCAAATGAAAAGTATTTACGAGTACAATACGAATTTGATATCAAAATGTGCAACAAAGTGTTGGCGGGGTCGCCCTGATTTACTGACCATCGCAATATAGAGCTCAAATAGAAGGTATTTTAGTGTAGAATACGAATATGATATCCAAATGTGGAACCAAGTATTTTGGGGACGCCCCACCCCAAAAAGCCCAAATTTACGAGCACAGCAATATGGGGCTCAAATGAAAGGTCTTTGGAAGAACCCCACGAATCTGATATCAATACTCTGGAAAAAGTGGAGCTCTCCAAAAAGCGGACATATTTGCTGACTTTTGCAATAATAATTATAGATTAGAAAACGAATTTGATATCCAACTTTGAGTCCATTGGCAATATGGGGTTCAAATAACCCAACCCCACTCCCCAAAACACACCTAAATCGGACATATTGACCGACCAGGTCAATGTGCGGAGTTATTTCAACATGAATGAAGTAATGTCACTAGGCTGGAGGATGCGTGCAAAACTACCGAACATGAAATGATGAGTTCAAATCAGAGTAAAGAGAGAGAGAGAGAGTGACAGAGAAAAAAATGCAAGCAAAGCAGTAAACGAACGAGACAAGCAGTGCGAGCCGAACATCACACCGAAGCAGTGCAGCAAAGCGGTTTAAATAGTTTTTTCTTTTTCTTGCTTATAGACTTATTGTTGTTCTTGTTATATGTAGGCTTGCAAAAAGTGCCTTTCAACTGAAAATTTGTACTTTGAGACGTTGAAATTTCAAATAAATTGTTGCAGGAAAATTAACAAATTTCGTCGTCGTTTTTTCGACAAAAGTTGTTGTTTTTCAAAATCATTTTTACCATAGATTTTGATACATGGCGTCTCACTGCTTTAAATTTTAGAAACAGGGCGCAAGTTTTGTTATTGACAGTAACTGGAACATGTGTTAAGGAATCTCTTCCAATTTCATAAATTCTGGGTTAGAAATGTGGCTTTTCTACGTTCAAAATTCACCTGTTTAATGCCTTCAAACGGAAGTTTGGCACATATGGCAGCTGCCTACAAATTTATTCAGTTCTGGTACATACTCAGATATTGAGATGTATATGCAACTTACGGTAATGGCGAAAATTGCTAGTAAAAGCGTATTTCTTGGAACAACCCCTTAAATAGGGAGATCGGTTTATCCAAATTCAGCACAATTGTTCATTAAAATCGGGACAAAAGTATAAACAACTGTTATGAAATCAAGATTTCTTTTCGGGAGATCGGAATTAATGGTGCTATATCAAGCTATAGGCCATCTTTGAACTTTAGACAATAGAGTGATTTCATCAAATGGCGATCTAGTATTTATACTTTGTTTGAAAATGTGTTTTTTTTTTTGCTTATAGACTAATTTTTGTTCTTGTTATATGTAGGCTTGCAAAGAGTGCCTTTCAACTACAAATTTGTGCAATGTTAACTAAAAATTTTTACTTTGGGTCGTTGAAATTTAAAAAAAAAATTTTGCAGGAAAATTAACAAATTTCGTCGTCGATTTTTCGACAAAAGTTGTTGTTTTTCAAAATCATTTTTACCATAGACTTTGATACACGGCGTCTCACTGTTTTAAATTTTAGAAACAGGGCGCAAGATCTGATATAAATTTGTTTTTTGTTTGTTTCTCTTTCGAGACGAACTGAATGATCGGAGATGCAAATGGAAAAGGAAAGCCAAAGATAGCAACACACACCAACCACAATGGGAAGCGTTTCGTCTTTGGTTAGAAGACTTTTCAACCATATTAGGTGTGATGACTTCAAGGGCCGTGCATTGATATGTTGTATTTGAATCGTATTAATAGCGAAAACGCATCTATGATACAATTACCACATTAACCACGCTCGACAATCCTGTCTATTAGCTGTACTTTTTCCCAATGCATGTATTTTTTTGCAATGACAGACATTCTTTCTGTGGCAAATTACACTTCTTCCGTACTACACATGATTTTGTGCATCAGTTGGAAGTTGTATTGATAGCTTCGAACGCTAGACAACGGCAACGGCTCTTGCTATTGCTCCGTGTGCCCAGGTTCGAATCCGGGCCGGGCTCTGCCGTCGTCTCGAAAGAGAAATAAATAAAAATTGTTAAATTTAATGATCTTCATCCTAACAGACAAAAAAAACTTGAAAATGATACAAAATTTTAATGAAATGTTCTTTAAAAGCTAAGTTTCCATAAAATTTACCATAAAAACTAAATTTTCGTGAAAACTGCAAGAAAATTTTAAAACAATTTTTTGAAGCCAAAAATATCAATGGAATTGTGTGTGTGTGTGTGTGTGTACGTATACCCCCACCTACTTTTTCCAAGTGTTTACGTTTTTTATTTGTTTCGAGTTCTTTTTTTATTAGATTCATATCATGCTGTTAATATTTAAACAATGTGCGCTTATATTATTATTTATTTGAGTTTTCTAAAAACCATTAAACAATCGAGACTTATTTGGTTAAATTCCCATTAAATTTGTTATTGTCTTCATTTTTTATTGAGTTTTGTTTCGTTTTTTTTTATACCCTCCACCATATGATGGGGGTATACTAATTTCGTCATTCTGTTTGTAACTACTCGAAATATTCGTCTGAGACCCCATAAAGTATATATATTCTTGATCGTCGCGATATTTTATGTCGATCTAGCCATGTCCGTCCGTCTGTTTGCCGAAAGCACGCTATCTTTCGAAGGAGAAAGGCTAGCCGCTTGAAATTATGCACAAATACTTCTTATTAGGGTAGGTCGGTTGGGATTGTAAATTGGCCATATCGGTCCATGTTTTGATATGGCTGCCATATAAACCGATCTTGGGTCTTGAATTCTTTAGCCTCTAGAGGGCGCAATTCTCTTCCCATTGGAATGAAATTTTGCACGACGTGTTTCGATATGACTTCCAACAACTATGCCAAGTATGGTTCTAATCGGTGCATAACCTTATATAGCTGCCATATAAACCGATCTTGGGTCTTGACTTCTTGAGCCTCTAGACGGCGCAATTCTTATCCGATTGCAATGAAATTTTGCATGACGTGTTTTGTTATAATATCCAACTACTGCGCCAAGTATGATTTAAATCGGCTCATAACCTGATATAGCTGTCATATAAACCGATCTGGAGACTTGACTTCTTGAGCTTCTAGAGGCGCAATTCCTATCCGATTTGGCTGAAATTTTGCATGACGTATTTTATTATGACTTTCAACAACTGTGCCAAATAAGGCTTAAATCGGTTCATAACCTGATATAGCTGCCATATAAACCGATCTGCGATCTTGACTTCTTGAGCCTCTAGATGTCGCAATTATTATCCGATTTGCCTGCAATTTTGTACGACGCATCCTCTCATGACCATCAACATACGTATTTATTATGATCTGAATCGGTCTATACCCCGATACAGCTCCCATATAAATCGATCTCTCTATTTTACTTCTTGAGCCCCCAAAGGGCGCAATTCTTATTCGAATTGGCTGTCATTTTACACAGGTCTCCAACATATAATTTAATTGTGGTCCAAACCGGACCATATCTTGATATCGCTCTAATAGCAGAGCAAGTCTTTTCTTTTATTCTTTTTTGCCTAAGAATAGGTGCCGGGAAAAGAACTCGACAAATGCGATCCATGGTGGAGGGTATAAAAGATTCGGCCCGGCCGAACTTAGCAAGCTTTTACTTGTTGTTGTTTTTTTAATTTGTATGCGTAGCTTAGGCAATCAAACATTCTGCTCTTTGTGAATATATGACGAAGCAGAATTTTGGCTTCAGGTTAATTCGCCTTTAAACGATTTCTGTGGTTGGTGTTAAACCACAAACACAAAGTATCAACGTATAGCAATGTTGTGTAATTTTATCAAAAACTAAATCTATATTAAAATTGTATAGGTATAGGCTGAAAGCCTAATAAGAAACTAAAGAAGAGAAAAATTTTTTGCAGAATGTTAAAAAAAAAATAGATTAGAAAAAGCTACAAACGTTTGCATAGGACCCTAATCAAAAAGTAATTTTTCTATTCTATTTTATATTTTTGTACATTATTTAATATTTTTGGTCAATTTTATATTATTTATCTTATTTTGTTATTTTGTTATTTTGTTATAATTTTATTTTTTATTGTTTTATTTTTTATTATTTTATTTTTTACTATTTTATTATTTTATTTTTTACTATTTTATTATTTTTTTTTTATTATTTCATTATTTTATTATCTTTTCAGGGTGGGGACACTTTGCCCTGAATATGGATATCGAATTCGTGCCACTGTAGTCTATGCCCGCCTATGACGCTGAACGCCTTCGTTCGTATCCTTGCGAGAACATCGGACAAAATTTAAACCAGTGGTTATCCCCTCTGGTACCTCTTTTGCGAGGTGCCATGCATGGTCCTGTAAAAATTCTCCCCAAAGAGGTGTCGCACTGCAACACGCATTTCAGACTCGGCTATAAAAAAAAGTCCTTTATCATTGATAAACTTAATTTGAATCGGAAAGCACTCATTGATGTGTGAGAAGTTTGCCCCTGCTCGGTTCCTGGACAAATTTATACTCTACTCCCAAATGCCTTTCTTTTGTGTCCCATATTACCGTATTGGTAAATATTTCCGGTTTAGAGTGTGTTTCCGGGGTGGTCACTTGGCCATTCAAGTAAACATAAAATTTTGTGCTCTTCTTTCAAACACATTTCATATGAGCCAAATAATGGTATGATCAGTGAATTAGTTGTATTTGAGGGTCGGGTGGACCCCAAAGCCTTTGTCCCAAAAATGAATATCAATTTACCAAAAATCAATCAATTCGAACCCAAATAGATTTTATATTACAGGGAGGTATTTTGGAGTGGGGAGGCCACCATAGCGCAGAGGTTAGCATATCCGCCTATGACGCTGAACGCCTGGGTTCGATTCCTGGCGGGACCATCAGAAAACATTTTCAGCGGTGGGTTTCCCCTTCTAATGCTGACAACATTTGTGAGGTACTATGACATGTAAATCTTCTCTCCAAAGAGGTGTCACACGCCATTCGGACTTATCTAGAAAAAGGCCCCTTATCATTGAGCTTAAACTTGAATCGGACTGCTCTCATTGACATGTGAGAAGTTTACCTCTGTTCTTTAGTGGAATGTTCATGGGCCAAATTTGCATTTTTTGCATTTACATTTTGGAGTGGGGCGACTCCCCAAACACATGGCTCTTTGTTGTCGTGATTGGTCTATATATCCAATTGGCGGGTTTTGGGCGGCCCCCGCCGCACCCGACCCCAAAAATATAAACCATGTTTTGTTTTTGGTGAATGTGAGAGTGCAAAAAAATTTCGAACCAAACACATTACCAATCTCCGCGATCTGGTATTTTTGAAAATTAGGATATTGAGAAGTGCTTTTTAGGCGAGGAATGGCACCTCAAACACTTCGACTCAAATATGGATATCAAATTCGTGCCCTACTCCCAAATCCCTTTAATTTGAGCCCCATATTGCCAGGGTCGATAAGTAGGAAACGTTTGGTGGGTGTTTTGGGGCTGGGGCTGGGGCGGCCACCGGCACTTTGCCCTGGAAATATTGGGTTGCCCAAAAAGTAATTGCGGATTTTTCATATAGTCGGCGTTGACAAATTTTTTCACAGCTTGTTACTCTGTAATTGCATTCTTTCTTCTGTCAGTTATCAGCTGCTACTTTTAGCTTGCTTTAGAAAAAAAGTGTAAAAAAAGTATTTTTGATTAAAGTTCATTCTAAGTTTTATTAAAAATGCATTTACTTTCTTTTAAAAAATCCGCAATTACTTTTTGAGCAACCCAATTGATATCAAATTCGTACTTTACTCCCAAGTGTTATCAAATTCGTTTTCTATTCTCAATTATCTTTCATTTGAGTCCCATATTGCTATAGTGGGTCAATAAACCTATTCGACGTAGTTTTAGGTGAAAAGGCATTACCTAGACTTAAATGCAAATTATAATGTCATATTCGAAATCTACTTCCAAAAATCTTTCATTTGAATCACATATAGCCATGGTCGGCTGATATGCCCATTTGGGGGTGGGGCGACGTCCCATTACTGGGACCTAATTTTTTTTCCCATATTTGTAATCTACTGCCGAATACTTTTCATTTCAGTCCCATATTAATAGGAACATCGCATATCTGTTTAGAGGAGTTTTTGGGTTGGGGCGGCCAGCTGAAAACGATATTCGTTTTCCAGTCTCCAATACCTTTCATTTGATACCCGTATTGTGCCCATCAGTCCACTTTTGAATTTGGGTGGCGTTTGTGCGATAAGGGGGAGGGTCCGCCACCATCCGATACCTAAAAATTATATAATCTATGTTTGCTTTCACAAAAACCTACAAAATCTGTGAAAGTTTTAAGAAAATCAGTTCAGCTGTTGTTGATTCTAAGGAACAAACACACAAACCGAGTCTCATATAGTCATGATGGGTCATATGCCCATTTGCGGCGTTTTTGGGAGTGACCCCCTACACTTCGATCTGAATTTGTATGCCAGATTCGTATTCTACTCCCGAATACCTTTCATTTGAGCCCCATATTGATATGGACGTTCAATTTGTCTGCTTTTAGAAGTTTTGGAGTTAGGGCAACTTCCTGGGTATTTGGACCCAATTTTTAATTCCATATTCGTATTCTACTCTCCAATACCTTTCATTTGATACCCATATTGTTCCTATTGCACTACTTTTGCTTTTGGGTGGCGTTTTTGGCGTAACAGGGGGAGGCTCCGCCCCCCTTCCGATATGAACAAATTATAAAGCGTATTCCTTCTTCCCGACTATATTCGTAATCTACTCCCGAATACCTTTCATTTGAGTCCCATATTGTCATGCTCGCCCAATAAACTTATTTTAGGGTGTTTAGGGGTTGGGGCGGTCCCCAGTTACTTGGACCCAATTTTTAATATGAAATTCGTAATCTACTCCCGAATACCTTTCATTTGAGTCCCATATTGCCCGATCGGTACACTTTTATTCTTGGGGATATGGGGAGGGTCCACCCCCCTTCAGATATCAAAATATGATATGACCTATGTTGTCTTTCAGACCAACCTACACAATATGTGAAAACTTCACGGTAATCGGTTCAGCCGTTTTTATTTTTTTTTATTTTATTTTTTTTATTTTATTTTTTTTATTTTATTTTTTTTATTTTATTTTTTTTATTTTATTTTTTTTATTTTATTTTTTTTATTTTATTTTTTTTATTTTATTTTTTTTATTTTATTTTTTTTATTTTATTTTTTTTATTTTATTTTTTTTATTTTATTTTTTTTATTTTATTTTTTTAATTTTTTTTTTATTTTATTTTTTTTATTTTATTTTTTTTATTTTTTTTTTATTTTATTTTTTTATTTTATTTTTTTTATTGGGTTGCCCAAAAAGTAATAGCGGATTTTTTTAAACGAAAGTAAATGCATTTTTAATAAAACTTAGAATGAACTTTAATCAAATATACTTTTTTTACACTTTTTTTCTAAAGCAAGCTAAAAGAAACAGCTGATAACTGACAGAAAAAAGAATGCAATTACAGAGTCACAAGCTGTGAAAAAATTTTTCAACGCCGACTATATGAAAAATCCGCAATTACTTTTTGGGCAACCCAATATTTTACAATTTTATTATTTTATATTTTTTAATTATTTATTTTTTTACATTAATTCTTTTTTTATTATTTTTTTATTTTACTTTATTATTTTATTTTTATTTAATTTTTTTAATTTATTTTTTTTTCTTTATTTTATTAAATTTTTTATTTTATTGTATTTTTATAGCCTCCACTTCCACCTCGTTCCGTCTGTAACTCCTCGAAATATTAGTCTAAGATATTCGTCATGACATTTTAAGTCAATCTAGCCATGTGCGTCCGTCTGTCTGTCGAAAGCACCCTAACTTTCGAAGGAGTAAAGCTAGCCGCCTGAAATTTTGCACAAATACTTCTTATTAGTGTAGGTCGATTGGGATTGTAAATGGGCCATATCGGTCCATGTTTTAATATAGCTGCCATATAAACCGATCTCAGATATTGACTTCTTAAGCCACTAGAGGGCGCAATTCTTATCCGATTTAGCTGAAATTTTGCACCAAATGTTTTGTTATTACATCCAACAACTGTGCCAAATATTTTAATTGATCCATAACCTGATATAGCTGCCATATCAACCGATCTTGAATCTTGACTTCTTGAGCCATTAGAAGCGCAATTTTTCTCCGATTTGGCTGAACTTTTGACACCCAACAAGGTATATTATTTATCTCCTTGACATTCCAAGTCGATTTGGCCATGTTCGTCTGTCCGTCTACCTGTTGAAAGCACGCTAACTTATGAAGGAGTAATGCTAGGCGCTTGTATATCTGTCGAAAGCACGTCAACACATGAAGGAGTAAAACTAGGCGCTTGAAATTTTGCCCAAATAATTCCAGTTATTCATCTTCAAATGTTTGCCTGTTAGGGCAAAGATCATTAAATTTCACAATTTTTGTGTGGTTCTCTTTCGAGAAGAGCTCAATGATCGGAGATTTTCTTTGCAAAAGGAAAGCCAGAGATAGCAACACACACACCCAACCACTATAGGAAGCGTTTCGTCTTTGGTGAGAAGACTTTTCAACCATATTAGGTGTGATGGCTTCAAGTGCCATGCGTTTGTATATTGTATTTGAATCGTATTTATTGCGAAAACGCCTCTATGATACAAATACCACACCTTAACCACGCTCGACCAACTTGTCTATCAGCTGTACTTTTCCCAAGGCATGTATTTTCGTGTAATGACAGATTTTTTGTCTGCGAGAATTACACCACCTCCATGGTGCACATGATTCTGTGCATCTGTTGGAAGTTGTATTGATGGCTTCGAACGCTAGATAACTTGACTTCATGAACCTCTAGAGGGCGCAATTCTTATCCAATTTGGATGAAATTTCGCATGAAAGGTTTTGTTTTGACTTCATTTTAAAAGTTTTTTTTTTACTTTTTTATGTTTGGTTTTAAATATAATTTTTATTTAATTTAATTTAATTTATTTAAATTTTTTTATTTTTTTTTTATTTATTATAATTTTATTTCAATGTTATTCTAATTTTATTTTATTTGATTTTTTTCAAACTTTTTTATTTTAATTTTATTTTAAGTTTTTTTTGTTACTTTTATTTATTTTATATTTTCAATTATTTCTCTTATATTTTAATTTTTTATTTTTAATTTCTTTGTTTATATTTTTTTTATTTTATAATTTTTATTTATTTGTTTTTTTATATACTATTTTAAAATTAATTGACTTTTTTACAATTATTTTTTTATTATAATAATTTTTTCTTTCTTCCTTAAATTAAGTTAGAATTCACTATTTTTTCATTGCGTTCTCGTTCTAATTTTATTTTTCTTTCTCTATTTTTTATTTGGATTAAAATTTGTGTTGCAAATTTTTTTTTTTAATGATTAAATAGGTATTTTTTTCATTTTTCACATTTATAATTTCACCACTATTCAATTTTAAGACTCTCTTATGCAAATTTCAATACACCTTTGCGAAAAAAAACACTAAAATTGGCAAACATTTTCCATTCAATGGCCTCTGCGGCCTATGCCACACATTTTCCAGCAGTCCAACTTTGTCTAGTTACACTTTCATTTTTCTTCTGATTATAATAATTTCTGATTATTTACACAATCTTCATTTCATTACTCCACACAAATTGATTTCATTTTCTAGAAATTATGCAAATAGCTTTTGAGCCCAACAACCAAAAGGAAACAGCAGCGCGAAAAAACATGGAGGGCTGTCTCGAAAAAAAAACCGCATTCAATTAAAACGAACCAAAATTATGCCGACTACAACGATGAAACAGCGGCCGCACAAGCAAAGACACAACAAAAACAAACCTCGACAACAGCACGCACCGGTTCTCGTTGCGGGTATTTAACACTCAATCGATGGTTGACAACTGAACGAACCCCAAAACAAAAAAGACGCTGTCAAAACAATACTCTAGCAGCTCCACCATACTAAACCGAAAACAGCCAAGAATAACAAGAGAGCGTGAAAGAAAGAGAGAGAGAGAGAGAACTCAATGTAAAGACAAATATGCCAGACTGACGGACAAAGTACTCCCCTTCAACCCAATCGGGTACTAACTTATGGTCTCGCGTAAACAGCCCCAAACAAAACATAGCAAAGAAGAAAGTCATAAAAAACATTTTAAACAAAAACAAAAGCGTTTTACCGCCTCCCTCAAATATTATGTAGACAGAGTTGCCATTTTTTTAAACAATTAAAAATATGAATCGACGAGTTTTTCTGCGGCCGAGAAAAATCTTATGTAGCCTTAACAATAAATCAAGGTTTAGATATTTTATCTGTCTTGTTCTATTGTGACCAAAAAAACGTTTCATTGGCAACACTTATGATTGCAAGAGAACCGTTAATCCAGGTAATGAGTTACCATTTCGGGAAGAATCTGAAAGCACCAATTCAATTGAGAGAAAGTATAAACAAATAAATCGTAGGAGTACCATGCACCACTTCAAATTGAATTTTCAAAATCTAAGTGTTTGTAGGTACTTCATATAACCCTAGACGACAAAACTCATGACAAGGTGGGCAGCAGACATACTGTAGCAATGAGTAAGGAAAATTTCTATCGTAATCTTAAGCACAGGAGAATGGACATGACCTACGCAATACGAGTACTATTTTTGAGAGAGCGAGCAATAAACTCATATTGATTTAATAGAGTGGTTGCTCATGTTAAACAGCCTATTGTCGATCTATCTTTGTTGAAATATCAAAACAAACAGTCACAATTAAATAGTGAAATTTATTGTTCCCATATAAATAATTCTATTGTATAAGCGATAAGGTACTCCATTTATTAATGAAATCGAAAACTGCATTTAAGCACAATTTGCTATCTATGGGCGAAGGCCATTTAAAGGCTGGCGAAAAAAATGCAGAAACTGAATGGGACACTAAGAAAATATAGGAAATGGCAAAATTTCAATAATGAGAAAAATAATTAAAATAAACAGAAAATTCGTTAAAGTTGCTATCAGAATGTATATGCTTTGAAATTCACCTTTAGGTGAATCATGGTTTAATTTGTCAACCCTGAAGCCATAAGTGTCTAAAGTGGAACTTCTCCAAATAAGTACACACCAAATGTTTGAATGTTTGACCAACTATCATGTTCTGCGTGAATCGTTTTTTGTAATTTTCAATCTTTCAGCCAAACAAGGACAGTGAGAGCACATTTTAAGTGTTGCCACACCGGAAAAAAAATCAATCACGAAAAAATGCTATTGGGTTGCTCAGAAAGTAATTGCGGATTTTTCAGATAGTCGGCGTTGACAAATTTTTTCAACGGCTTGTGACTCTGTAATTGCATTCTTTCTTCTGTCAGTTGTCAGCTGTTACTTTTAGCTTGCTTTAGAAAAAAAGTACGCGAAATTTTGTTTACATTTGTTTGGCGTCAATTTTAATATGGAGCCCACAAAGGAGTATTTTCGTCATATTTTACTTTATTATTTCCGTAAAGGAAAAAACGCGGAGCAGGTTGCTAAAAAGTTACGAGATGTGTATGGTGATAAAGCCTTAAAAGGAAGACAGTGTAAAAATTGGTTTTGCAAATTCCGTTCTGAGCCACGTTCAGGTCGGCCAAATGAAGTTGATGATGACCAAATCAAAGTATTAATCGAATTGGATCGTCATGTATCTGAGCGTGAGATAGGAGAGAAGTTAAATATACCAAAATCAACCGTTCATTATCACATAAATAGTCTTGGACTGGTGAAAAAGCTTGATATTTGGGTACCACATGTATTGAAAGAAATTCATTTAACAAACCGAATCAACGCTTGTGATATGCACCTTAAACGCAATGAATTCGATCCGTTTTTAAAACGAATCATAACTGGAGATGAAAAATGGATTGTTTACAACAACGTTAGTCGAAAACGATCATGGTCCAAGCATGGTGAACCAGCTCAAACCACTTAAAAGGCTGATATCCACGAAAAGAAGGTTATGCTGTCTGTTTGGTGGGATTGAAAGGGTGTGGTATATTTTGAGCTGCTTCCAAGGAACCAAACGATTAATTCGGATGTTTACTGTCAACAATTGGACAAATTGAATACAGCCATCAAGGAGAAGCGACCAGAATTGGTCAATCGTAAAGGTGTCATATTCCACCAGTACAACGCTAGACCGCACACATCTTTGGTCACTCGCCAAAAACTGAGTGAGCTTGGCTGGGAACTTTTGATGCATCCACCATATAGTCCTGACCTTGCACCATCAGACTACCATTTATTTCGATCTTTGCAGAACTCCTTAAATGGTAAAACTTTTGGCTATGATGAGGCTATAAAATCGCACTTGGTTCAGTTTTTTGCAGATAAAAGCCAGAAGTTCTATGAGCGTGGAATACTAAATTTGCCAGGAAGATGGCAAAAGGTTATCGAACAAAATGTCAATTATATATTTGATTAAAGTTCATTCTAAGTTTTATTAAAAATGCATTTACTTTCTTTAAAAAATCCGCAATTACCCTTTGGGCAACCCAATATTTACTTAAGCGAAATACCGCTTTTTACAACGCATCATATGAGCACGATTTTATTTAGTAAGCTTTCAAATCATACGAGTGGCAAAAGTGTCACAATCGCATTTCT
This sequence comes from Stomoxys calcitrans, assembly GCF_963082655.1. Classification (NCBI taxonomy): domain Eukaryota; kingdom Metazoa; phylum Arthropoda; class Insecta; order Diptera; family Muscidae; genus Stomoxys; species Stomoxys calcitrans. The sequence continues at coordinate 216,103,689 of NC_081553.1, forward strand.
GGCACCCATTCATGTGACAACCATGCGAATGCAACCATTGCAAAGAACCCGACAATGATGTCAAGCATTGCCACTAAAATTTCTTTTTGCCATTTTTCTCACTATAAACACATTTCTATTTTTCGCCTATTTTCCTCCAGCGCTTCGTTTACGTTTTTTTTTTTTGTATAGAGTTTGCCAGCATTCCGCCTGAAAAGCTGAACAGAATACTCGGCTTAAGACAAAAGACGTACTCATAACATGCGTAAAGCATTTCTTGGCATCGACAAATTCTTCTTTTGTTATTAAATTATTTATTATTTATAATAACTATTGTATTATAAAATCTCCCTTTCACAGTGCTGCTTGCATATGAACAATTAGCTGGGTATCCTACGTTTCATGGTTTTAAGTACAAAGGAAGCAAGACCAAACTGTTAACTTTTCTCTTCAGTTACTGCTAACGAATATGTTTGGCAAATGAAAAACGCGTAATTGATTGTAAATCACAACGCGTATGTGGCAACATTGTCTAGCAGCGAACCGACAATTGTGTTGGTATCACTGTAGCAAAAGAGACAGCTGACTGTTTTGTGATGATATACATATGTAGATAGAGAGACCCAAAACAGCAAAAATTAAAAACACATGTGATAGCCTAAACCTGTAGAAATTTTGCAAACTTCAAAGACAAAATATATCTAAGTGCTGGAGCTAAAAAAATAAACCAATGCATTGAGAGAGAAAGAGCGGCAATAGAGTCTCAAAACGGCAGAAAATTGAAAACAAATGAGAGCAACTAAGCCTATAGAAATTATGCAAACTTCAAACTACATCTAAAGATCTAGGGCTAATGAAATTAAACATAGCGTCAAGGGAGCCCATTCAGAAAAGAATATAAAACGTACAGACATATGTACATAAGTAATTGTTGTATGCAAAACTATAATAAAAACAACCGAGTTCGCCACAACTCCTAATTAATTATCATCTCTTAATCTACATTTGGCAAATATTAAGCATAATTAATTAGAAGACTTCTCTAATTTAGGCCTAATAAACGAAAACGAAAAGCACATACACAGACACACTATGAAAAGAACCATGCGCCTTTATTTACAACAAATACACAACAAAACAAAGAAAACAACTTTTTATTTATTTGTAAAGTTTGATCATACCCTCAACACACACACATGCACACACACACACACATTATGTGATATCAATGAAAGTCCATATGCTTGTACTTCGTGCTAAAACCCGAAATACATGACGGCGAGTGAGTAATAATCCAGTCAGCACTTTAGCCATAGACCTGGGTAAAATTTTTGATTTATTTACTACAAGTGCGTGTGTTTCTCGTTGAAACTTTTGTGACAGCGTGTTTTTAGCAGAGAAGCAGTAAGGGAACAGATACTTGGTTGTCATCGTGCACCAACGAATGGATGGTGAGTAAGTCAAAGCAATTCGTAGGCCGCACGCACTTTTACTTCTTTGATGTTTGACAATAAAAGTATGAGTGTACTTGTGCGTGAGTATGATGACTCTGTAAAGAAATTCATAAGGTGTCTTGCAAGAGAATTCTTAGTATTATTTTGGGGAATATTTTGTACACTTCCCACCCATACTCACTCAAAGTGAATATCAGTAATTGTTAATAATTCTTAATTTCACCACCATTGCAAACATATGCACCACTCTTTAGTTGAAATTGAGTAATTAAACCTTACTAGCTGTGAAAATAACATGTGAACGTTGGAGATGAAAAAAAAAACAAAATAAAAATCAAAGTAAGCCAACTCTTATACAAAACGAATAAAACGAGCAAAACAAAGGCAATAGATTCTTCTTCTCATTTCTGGCTCCACTGCTTATTTGTGGCAAACGTTAACGGTAATTTTCGAGTCATGTTTAATCATTGCCATTATTTGTTAGTTGAACTTAATATGAATAATATTTAGATTTTATTGTATACCAAACCCTTCCTCCCATTGAAGGGCCGCGATCACAAATTCATTATTGAAATAAATCAATTATAATCTAAGTGAATCTTAATAGTTAAAAAAATACATGGCATGCGAAGTATGTTCAACTAATAAATATCCATCTACAAGAATATCTTTTGGGCATTTTCTAATAAAAATCGACATAACCTGAAAAAAATCCATAACTGGTGCCAAAGCAAACAATTTTTATGTTAGTGCATGCTGAAGAATTCTGGAACTTGCTTTCGCACAACTGGTAAATAAGTAGAAAGTAAGCACAGCCTGAAAAGGCATCAGATAACCCTGGAGCGGTTTCAGCGGAGGTATGGTATTGTTATTAAAAAGGCACCCTACACTAACAGATATTGGTTTCTGAAGCATACAGGGTAACTCTGGAGTTAACAGCATCACAGAGAGATAATAAGAAGAGATATATTAAGAGAAAAGCGGTTGAAAATGTTGTTGTAATGCATTAGTGAGGGCATAACCACCGTTAACAATTTTCAAATATTCTCACCAGAATTCAAATCACAGCATTTAGCATCGTGAGTACGGCCTTAATTCCGGATTTAAAGAGCAGTGTAAATGGGGTTATAGGCGGATATGCTATCGTCTGCTTGATATTTACTTTTTTTCATGCACTCTTGTTTTTTTAATCGTTTAAAAATAAAAACAAGTAAAGCGTGCCAAGTTCGGGTCGACTGTTGGGAACACACCACCATGCATTCTGCTAAAATATGGCAGCTATATCTGGTTAAAGACCGAAATAGACCGTACTTGGCGCAGTTGTTGGGAGTCATAACAGAACACTATATGCAAAACTGCAGCCAAATCGTATAAAAATCGGGGCTTCTAAGGGATCAAGAAGAAAGATCAGGAGATCGGTTTATATGGGAGCTATATCATGTTAGATCTGAATATAATTCCATGCGTGTCACGTAGCTGACGAGACCACACTGACGCTGCATAACTTACCACAGACCGACCAATTACTGTGTACGTGGTGAACAAGGTTTCTTTGTCTGCACCCCAAGTGCTGCCGGCAAATGACTTGAGGACCTTGTTTCTACTTTTGACGTTATCGCAAATTGCTGTGGCATATGGGGACAATATGTAAGAGCTGTAAAATGTGGCGTCAAGTATTTTGGGACACTTGGTCGGAATCATTTCTCCATCGACCATTACAGTCAGCTCGGTATTCATCTCAAGCGTATTTGTAGTAAACAATGTGGCTGAAGATTTGGTGGCAGATATCTTCAGATTTCTAGCTGCGAAAGATGAGGCATCTTCGTTGAGGTCTCTTCATTGAGGTAAATCGGATAAAAATCGGGGCTTCTAAGGAATCAAGAAGACAGATCAGGAGATCGGTTTATATGGGCTATAATGTTCTTGGCCGATTTCGACCGTACTAGGCACAGTTGTTGGAAGTCACAACAGAACACTATATGCAACATTTCAGTCGATTAAATATTGAGGCTTCCAGGGACTCAAGAAGTCAAATCGGGAGATCCGTTTATATAGGAACTATATGAGGTTCTTGACCAATTTGGAGCATACTTAACGCAATTGTTGAAAATCGTAACAGCCCATCGTAATTCGGAGAGCGGCATTCTGACTGATCTGAATATAATTCCTCGCGTGTTAGCTGACGAGACCACACCGACGCTCCATAACTAACCACAGACCGACCAATTACTTTGTACGTGGTCAACAAGGTTTCTTTATCTGCACCCCATGTGCTGCCGGCAAATGACTTGAGGACCTTGTTTCTACTTTTGACGTTATCGCAAATTGCTGTGGCATATGGGGACAATATGTAAGAGCTGTCAAATGTGGCGTCAAGTATTTTGGGACACTTGGTCGGAATCATTTCTCTATCGACCATTACAGTCAGCTCGGTATTCATCTCAAGCGTATTTGTAGTAAACAATGTGGCTGAAGATTTGGTGGCAGATATCTTCAGATTTCTTGCTGCGAAAGGTGAGGCATCTTCGTTGAGGTAGACGTTCAACCTATAGCAGATGTCAACAATGGGTGGGGGGTCTAATGCCATGATTGCCCAATCGTCCACATATGATACGATCTCTATGCCGTCTGGAGGGGGTGGAATGGAGGATAGGTAGAGGTTAAACAGTGCCGGAGATATCACCCCACCTTTGTGAACTCCCTGTTTCACTCTACAGTGCTTCGACTTATTATCCCTAACTTCCACAAATGACTGGCGACCACACAGATAATTCGCGATCCAGCGTTTCAGGCCTGGCTGGAGGGACGTGTTGACGATGTCCTCAAAGAGTTTGGCATGGCAGACCCCGTGTCGAATGCCTTCGATAGGTCCAGTGCCACAAGGAACGTCTTATCATATGGCCTGGGCTGATGGAAGCCACGGCAAATGTGAGCGATGATGCCATGCAAAGTAGTTGTTGAGCTATGCAGTCTTCAAAATCCATGTCAATGCTTGTTGAATGGAAATTCTCCTACGAGGCTCGGGAGAAGTAAAGCCTCAAGCGTATTTGCTACTGGTGAGAGAAGGGAGACCGGTCTGTACGACTTCCCCAAACTCGGGTCGTTTCCAGGCTTCAGTTCAGCGGGATCACTACCCATTTTCCAGACATCTGGAACTATAAAAGTGTTCAAAGACAGCTTGGGGACAGTAGTAAGGTACTCAACTCCAGGTAAATCCAGATTCTTCATCCCGTCTACAGGTGTTCGAGAGTGACTTAACAGTAGACCACAGCTTATCTAAACCGATGACTTAGTTACATTGTTCCAAGTGTCCCAGCTATAAATTCCGCCTATGGTCGTTAACTACCCCGTTTATTTCCAGATTCTGCTCGCTGATTCTGGGGTTAGTGGGGTCCATACAACGAATCCCATCACGCTCGTCAGCGAGTACCACTGCCTGCGCTGGGAAATTGGAACGCACTTGGGGTATTCCACCGAATGGTATAAAGCGATCGGCTGCTGCGTTAATGATGTGTCGGAATTTCCTCTCGGCAACTAGCACATTCGAGGGGGTGGCAGTACACTGAAGCGGCGATTGGTATACTCTCTGAAGCCAGCCCAATCGACCTTCTTCTAATGATGAGAATTATGGGGAGGTGGTCTGACCCCACAGAGATAACGGATTGCCAGGATACGGGACTCAGGAGATCAGGGGATGCAAAGGAAATGTCTGGCGTGCTGCTGCACCTCCTCGTAATCCCAGTGGGGGCATCCTCATGCACCGTGCAAAATGTGGACCCTTCAATCTGCTCTGCCAAAGCCATTCCACGCTGATCATTATCGAGGGGAGAATGCCACGAAATGTGATGCGCATTAAAATCCCCTAGAACCAGACTATTATGGCCAGATAGTAACCTACTTATGTCGGGGTTATAAGCTTGGCCAGTATATTTCGTCACCGTTTGTTGTTGTTGTGACTACATTCCCGGTCCATCGCATTTCGTGTAAGGCGGTAATATCTGCCTTGTACTTCTCCAATATATCCACCAGTGCGTACACTACGCATTCTCTATAAAGAGTCCGAAAATTCCAGGTGCAGTATTAGTATTCTTTTGTTTCTCAGAGTAATCCTTATAATTTTCCGAGAGCGGATTACTACACAGCGCCTCATATGCATGAGTTTTGTGGGATTGCACATATATCCCTCGATCCAACGCTCGGCCCCAGCCGCCAAATCACAGAAAGCTATAATAGTGTTGTCCACTAGTCCAAACACCATAGGTCAGCAAAATAAAAGAAAAATTAATTTGATTTGCAAGTAGAGTTCATAGATCATCGAATGGGGATGTAGCTCAGATGGTAGAGCGCTCGCTTAGCATGTGAGAGGTACGGGGATCGATGCCCCGCATCTCCAAATTTGTTTTTGTAATACATTTTAATAAAAATTATGTGACACTCTAGCTACGGTGGTAAACAAAATTTTAACCCATCTGTTTAAAGTCTTATCGCAACTGTAATCGATTTTACTAAATGGACAAATGCAATCGCCCGCCAACTATTTATAGCAACACAAGAAAAACAATAAAAGTCGACGAGTAGAAAAAATATATTTTTTCAAAAAAAAAACTCGTTCGTTAACAGCAATACAGACAGCAGGCGTAAGTAGCCCGTTCGCCAAAGCAGCGATATAGATTACTGAAGTCCACTCAACATGAATTTAAGTAGCCCAGCACACCACCCAAACAATCAACCAACCTACCTATCTCTACCTACCAACCTAGCCACCTAAGCTGTATTGATTTTATTTCATTGTTAGTTATTGGCCAAGCAATTGGGGATGTAGCTCAGATGGTAGAGCGCTCGCTTAGCATGTGAGAGGTACGGGGATCGATGCCCCGCATCTCCATATCAATATTTATTCTATTATTGTTCGTTTTTTTCCTCTTTTTTGTATTTGTTGTGTGCTGTCAAAAGCTATTATAGATGATTTAAAAAAGAAAACGAAAAAGTAGAAGATAATCATCAACAAGTGGCAAGTATTAAATAATCTTTAACAATTCCACTTAACACCCTTAACTTGATCATCTCAAAACTTCACTGAAGTTACTTCTCAGTAAGAGATTCTTAAAGAGAATACACAAATGAATGGCTGTATGTTGTTGTGTTATTATGTTTGTTGTATACCTATGCATGTTATTATGCTAATAATATGTAATTAGCATATTATTAACCTTAAATGCAGCTATGTAAGTACATGAATTCTGTTTGTCTTATGGCAAAGCGATACCGTTCTCAGCACACTGAAAAACTCAACTGTCATATATTAAGAGCATACCGCGAGAATAATGAAATGTTAATGACACCGTTAAGAGTTGCCAGAGTGGCTTTGGAGTTTTGGTTCCCCTGATGAGCTAGTGTAACAAGTGGCAAAGAAGAAAGTTTATTAGAAATGTTGAGCCTTTAAACAAAAAAAAAAATATGACTATGAGCATTTGTCCTTTTGACTACGATCCTTTTGTTGGCGCTGTTAATAGCATCGTGAGCAAAAATTAGAAGCAATATTTGGTTATTTTTTTTTTTGTTTAGTTCATTTTTAATTAATAGTAAACAAAAATTCCTATACTCACCACTAACGCCATACGAAAAAAATTAGATCAAAACAAACGAAAAAAAAAAACATTTTAGATCGAAAAGAAAATCGCGCGTCGCACAGTGGGAGAAAATCGAAAAAAAACTAGTAAAAAAATATGCCGCGTAAGAACAGGTAGAGATTTATCTTTGAAATTTGAAATGGTTAGAGCTGAGGTGTTAAATTCAAGGACCTAGTTTATCCACCCGCCTTTTGCCAGGCCCCTAAAAATTCTAAGACGAACGAAAACGAAACAAGATATCTTAGAATTTTTTTTTTTTTGAATATTGCAGCTAAAAATGTCCTTAAAAAACTAAAAATAAATTCTGTCCCAATTTTTTTACAAAAATCCCCAATTTACTCCTTTCGAACAAAGATGGTTTCAAAATCGGCATTTTTTAGTAAAATTGCTGTGGAGGCTACTATGACGCAGAACGCCTGGGTTCTATTCCTGGCAAGACCATCAGAAAATTTTTCAGCGTTGGTTTTCCCCTCTTGATAATGGCAATATTTGTGAGTTACTATGCCGTGTAAAACTTCTCTCCAAAGAGGTGTCGCGATGCGGGACGCCGTTCGGACTTGGCTATAAAAAGAAGGCCCCTTATCATTGAGCTTAAACTGGAATCGGACTGCACTCATTGATATATGAGAAGTTTGGAACAGGGCTTAGTGGAATGTTCATGGGCAAAATTTGCATTTTATATAATGCCTGAAAAAATGTCACTTATCATTTGTTCGACATGCTTTGCTCTCTGCTCTGCTCGGCGTTCACTATGTTATAACCAGCGATCATTTTCACCCTAACTTAGGGTGAGTACAGATTGCGCGCTGAAAGCCGAACGAAGATTATCTATGCGATAAAGATTGTGAGTGCGAGAAAACTGGTTACATACAAGGTATGGATGAAATTAAGTTAAGGCAAGTATCTGCCGTGATATTATACCGTACTTTTTGAATAATTTCCCACAATTTTTTATTATTGCTGCAAGAAAACTTAGAAACTTCTTGCTTGAGTTCACACCAAAGGTTCTCAATGGGATTGATGTCATGGGACTGACTTGGCTACTCACCAACGATCAAATTATGATCCCGAAACCATTTACGTACTAATTTTGATGTGAGTTTCGATTCATTATCCTGTTGAAATCTCTATACAAGTGGCATATTTTCCTCAGCGTGTGGTGGCATAACTGTCTCCAACAAATTCTTGTAAACAAATCTATCCATTTTGTTTTCAATAAGATGTATCGGATCTACTACCTCCCAACAAAAACAGCCCCATACCAAGGCATTTCCTTCTCCATTTTTAAGCTTTGTTTGTTTGGTAAACCTGATGTGGAATTCTTTCCCTTTTGGACGACGAACATTCCTTTCTACATCATTACCAAAAAAAAAATACTTTTACTTTCGCCACTTATTTACTCCGTGTCCGCATCATGTTTTATGAGCCAAAGCAAAGTTTAAACTCTTCTTCAAATATGATTGTCGGAGTAAAAGAACTTTCCTAGCTACCTGTTAGTTTTGCAGACACCAATCTTCATAGTACCGTTTGGCAGGGCACAAAATTTCCAATTTCTTTGGATTTTCTTTAGAAGTCTTGAAAGGGTCTCGTTTAGCTAAAGTTACTATAGGATTATCCGTAAAAAGGGATTTTCCTTTCTGTGCCGCATCTCTCAATAGTTTTAGTTTTAAGGCATTTGTTACGAAGTTTTCAAACCTTCTAATGATTTGGCTATACATTTTTAGGTTCTTCCTTTCTTTCGAAGCAGCTGAACTAGGCGTCTTTCTTCTTCACTGCTATGATGATATGAAAGGTAAAGTGTTCGGTTCGAAATGTGTTCATTCACCGTAACGTTGCGTCCAACAGCATCTTTGAAAAAATACGGTCCAATGATTCCACCAGCGTACAAACCACACCAAACAGTGCATTTTTCGGGATGCATGGGCAGTTCTTGAACGGCTTCTGGTTGCTCTTCACTCCAAATGCGGCAATTTTGCTTATTTACGTAGCCATTCAACCAGAAATGAGCCTCATCGCTGAACAAAATTTGTCAAAATTTGAACACATTTCGAACCGAACACTGATTTTGGTAATAAAATTCAATGATTTGCAAGCGTTGCTCGTTAGTAAGTCTATTCATGATGAAATTTCAAAGCATACTGAGCATCTTTCTCTTTGACACCATGTCTGAAATCCCACGTGATCTGTCAAATACTAATGCATGAAAATCCTAACCTCAAAAAAATCACCCTTTATCTCGAGTAGATTACGAATATGCAAAAATATGTCTAAAAAATTGGACGCGGGAGGGACTTAAAGAGTCGTGAGAATTTTTAACCCAGGTAACATACGCAACATGGGTATCAAATTAAAGAGATCAATACTCTATATCGGGAGATACAATAGGTCTATATGGCAGCTATATCCAAGTATGGTCTGAACTTGACGATATTCAACAAAATGTTAAGAGGGGTATCAGAACTCGCTGTGCCAAATTTCATTGAAATCGGATGAAAAATGCTCCTTTTATAGGCTCATTACACTATATCGGGAGATCGGTCTATATGGCAGCTATATACAAATATAGTCCGATCTGGACAGGAATGGGTAGGGGTCTACCAGAACACACTGTGCCAAATTTCATCGAATTCGGGTAAAAAATGGATCTTTTATGGCCTTAATACCATATATCAGAAGATCGGTCTAAGGGCAACTATATCCAAATATAGTCCGATCTGAACCACACTTCACAGAAATGGGTAGGGGCCTACCAGAACTTACCGTGCCAAATATCATCGAAATCGGATGAAAAATGACCTATTTATTGCCTCAAGACTTTAAGTCTGGAGATCGGTCTTTATAGCGGCTAAATAAAATCCTATTTTTGAGAAACAATACGAAATCATCAAAAATTGTTTGGAAAATATTTTTTTACCCAAGATATCGGCAAAATTATAAATACCCAGCTTTTGGGTATAAATGGGTAAATACCCAGGTATTTACCCAATTTACAGGGTAGTAATTACATCTTATTGATAAGTGTCCCTATTTCTTTTTCCAAGTTAATTTATCGAAAAAGTCACCATAACGAGTATCCGTGAATTATATGAGATTTAAAGGCAAATTTAAGTTCCCCGCTCAAAGCCCAACATGTCTACGAATATTCAGGTTCAGCTCTATACAGAAGTAATCGTGTTTTCTTGCTCTTTTTGTGCATATTATTCTTAGTTACTGTGGCCCCTATTATTTTTTCCACCACTGTAAATGAAAGAATGACGGACGGTTCCCTTATTCACTCTCTATCTCCCTTGCCCTTTCCTTCCATTTTCAACTTCAAGACAATTATTCAGTCAACTGCAAAGCAAAAGAAATAGCGAAAACGTGAGTAAAAAAATTAAACACCGCAAGCAAAAAGAAAATGTTTTTTTTTCTCGCTTTCATACGTACCAGCAGCCCAAAGAAGAAGACGACACACACATGTGGAAATACAACACGGAAAAGATAAACTGGGGACTAGGGCACTAAAAAAAGCTTCATAATCAAAACCAAACAAAACAGAGGCAGGAATCAAAACCAGTCAAGCGCACATTGACTCATTTCAACCAAAAAAAAAAGAAGAAAAAGTGAGCGCAAAGCAGCAAAAACAATAGAACAGAAAAAACACAACAACAAAGAGCTGTGAGCAAAGCGAAGAATCGAAACAAAAACACCCAGACGCCAGTGAAAACAACAACAAGAAAACTTAAAACGTGCACAAATTGACAAAAGAAACGATGTACGCTTAACAACCAGATGATTTTCACCACTTCAGGTTATGCTCTCATCATGCTCTCACCACTTCATGCATACCCCCCACTTGAGTGCTGAAATTGTTTTCTCTCAACGCAGCCGGGCTCTTTTATTTTCAATTGTAACAGGAAACAGCCTAGCACACATATGGAGAAAAGCACAGCAAACACATGGTCTAACATCGTGTGAATTTTTACAAAGGGGTCTGCGGCAGTTGTCAATGTTGGTGGATGAAGCAAAGCAACAACGCCACAGAATTTGAAGAGCAATAAAAAGCTACTGGTTTCTTTCTGCATAAAACAGGCCTCTTATCATTAAAATTTACAACACAGTAGCATCCTTAAAAGGGGCAAAGGGACGCAACAAGGCTTTTAAGAACCTGCAAAGTTAAAATGCTAACGTGATGATATTAGTGATGTGACAGATACCTCAAGGGAGCATTTGTGCCTGAGTTAAAACTATTGGGAGAATACAGTGTCGTGCAAAACAAAAGAAACATTTTTTCATAATGATTAAAATATTCCTAAAATTCGACTTATGCATTATGTGCATAAAAAATGTTATAACTACTTTACTTGAGGTACTATAGGCTTTCAAAGTCATTTATAAAATATTTTTTTAAACCTAAATGAGGTTATGTTCAACAATGGCGCATATTCACGTGTGCAAAACAAAAGCAACTAATATTAAGTGCACCATTTTTAACCATGGCTATACATAGAGGCGTAGATTATATTTAGCGAATATTTACTGACATTAATAAATCTTTTTCGTTTGGTTTTAGCGCTTCATACTTGTATTTATGTAAGACAACTTCGGATCTCTAATTGCTTTCATTGAAAAGCTAAAATAAGGGGTTTGTGTCTAGAGTTAGAGTTGACTAGTGCCAAATTTGAATTCACTTGCAATGTACGAGTTCTTAAATGAATTAGTATCATGTTTCTAGTAGTTTTTAAGTAAAAAATGCCGAAGATAAATACCAGTCACAGTCAGCATGTGCAAGTTTTTGTATCCCTTAAAGTATTTATCTTTAAAGTCATCCACTATTTTTTCGGATTGGGAAAAACTGGGTTCAAATTGTGTTAAAACTGAAGAAATAGCAAGTTAACCCCATTACAACGGAATTTTCTTGCTTGAACACACAGTGCCTGGGATAAGGGCACTCATTAAAAATCTCCTCTTTGTGTATTTGCTATTTAAAATTTCACTAAATAAAGCCGACTTTTTTCTTTAAAAGTGCTGATTTTACTCCAAAATAATCTGGAAGCTCTGATAGTGTATAGAGGGAGAGAGAGAAAAGAGAAAAACAAAACATCCCAGCGGGAAAATGATATAATTCATTATAGGATTGACGTTTTATAAAACCATGTTTCCGAAATCTCGTCGCAAATCTAGACTTCTCCAAGTGTAAACATGGTTTAAGATATATCAAAGAGTAAAATGGGTCATTTCATTTGGCAAAACTTGGACATTAATTAACGAATTTAATACCACATCAAATGTTGAAAAGTTGAAATGTTATGTTTTTGAGAGTGTCGATTTCCCCATTTTGGAAATCCGTTATCTGTTGTTGCTTTCTTGTCGCGTTGAAAAACATACATGATTTAGTTTGGTTTTTATTATGCAGAATGTAATACGTTTCTAAGTAAAAAAAAAAAACTATTAAAAATTGCATTTTGTTTATCTAAATCAGACTATTTTTGGCTCTTTTTTCATTGGCTAATAATTTGACATGATTTTGCTGCAATTTTGAGCAGTGAGTTGTATTACAGTTCTCACATCTACGCGAAATACATACTAAATTGAACCATATTTGGATATAATTGCCATATAGACCAATCTCCCGAATAAAACTCGTCTCCTAATAAGGTATACTTTTCCAAAGTCAAAATTCTATATTTAAGAAATAAAAAATAATTTTTACTATTTTTACATTTTGCAGAATATATTATTTAATGTATTTCGGGGGATAAATAATTCGATTTTTTATAAAATTATAATGCATTATTTATAAAATTCATTCCAAATACATTTTTAAATAATGTATTCTATTAAACGAATTATAAAATTATTCCTTCGAACATATAAAAATATTTTTTTCTTTTCCTAGGAAACTTCCGTGTTAAGAATAACGTACAGCGGTCAAAAAAAGTATTCATCATTAGCAAAATTGATAATAAATTCACTTATTTTGGGTAATTGAAGAAAATTTAAAGTAAACAAATAATGCAGTTTTATGCAATAGTTTATTTTTCGTAATATGTTTTAAAATAAATTCAAAAAATAAATTTAATTAGCGCAAAAAATGCAATTTTATATAATAACACCAAAAACAGAACAAAAAAAGTATTCATCATTGATGTGCTATCATCAAAGTCAAATTCAAATATTATTTGGGAATCCCCCTTTTCTGTTTTATTTAGTAAAGGAGGCTTTGCCCTTGACAGCAAATATTTAATTTCATTGAAAATATAGTTTTTGTCAAAATGGGTCGTAAGCAAAACGAGGTTTCTGATGAGGTAAAAGTTTTGATAATAAAACACCACAGGAATGGTTTAACTCAAAAAACTATCAGTGAAATATTAAATAGACCACGATCTACTATACAATCCATCATCAGAAAGTGGACAGAAACGAAAACTGTTGACAATAAACCAAGATCTGGTCGACCAAAAGCACTTTCAGTTGGAGATGTGCGTTGGCTAGTGCGGCAAGTTCAGAAAACTCCGAAGACAAATGCGACCATTCTTCGTAAAAACACTATGGAATATTTAGGGAAGGAAGTTACTACACAAACAATTCGAAATACACTCAAAAGGCATAGTTACAGAGGAAGAACTGCACGTAAGAAGCCCTTTATAAATAAAATAAACCGAGTGAAAAGGCTAAACTTCGCAAAAATGTATGTAAAACAGCCCGAATCATTTTGGAAAACAGTCATTTTTGCAGACGAGAGCAAGTTTAATATTTTTGGGTGCGATGGAAAGGTCATAGTGTACAGAAAACCAAATACAGAGCTTGAAGAACGAAACACAGTTGCTACTGTAAAACATGGTGGAGGTGGTTTAATGGTTTGGGGGTGTATGGCGTCAGGAGCGGGAAATCTTGAAATTATTAATGGAGTAATGGATCATAAGTATTACATTGACATTTTAAAGAGGAATTTAAAAGATAGTGCTGTAAAACTTGGGCTTGGTAATAACTTTCAATATTATCAAGATAATGACCCCAAACATTCTGCTTTAAATACCAAGATGTGGATGCTGTATAACTGCCCCAAAGTCATTAAAACTCCTCCTCAAAGTCCCGACTTGAACCCAATTGAACATCTTTGGGAACATCTCGAACGCAAATTGAGAACGCGCAATTTTTCGAGCAAGAGTCAAATGCAACAGGTGATAATGGAGGAATGGACTAATATAGACCAAAATATAACCGCTAAATTAGTGCAATCGATGTCAAACCGTTTAAAAGAAGTTATAAGACGCGGTGGTCGAATAACAAAGTATTAATTTTTTTAAATTATGTTATTTATTTTTTTGTTTTTTTGCAATGATGAATACTTTTTTTGTTTAATTTTTTGTGTTCAGCTGTAAAATGGCCCTTTTTGTTCCAATAAATACTATTTTTTCTTTAAAAACAATGAAATTGTGTACATATATATCACACAAGCACTACTGCATCATTAGTTTAATGTGTTTTTATTCCAATTGTCTTTTGTAGACTTATTAAAAAAAAAACATTGAATGATGAATACTTTTTTTGACCGCTGTATACTGGAATCAATAGGCTATAGAGTCTATCGATTATCTTCTCATTTCTCACTGATTACCTTTTCCCGCTGGGATATTACCTACCAAATGTCAACAAAAGTTTTGCGTTTTCTATAACCGATGAAACGCACTTTGCTAATAAACCATTTTAATAGACAGTGTAAAACAAACAAGTGCCTATTGAGTGTTTTTCTTAAATGTCTATTGAGTGACACTATACACTCAACCAAATTTGTTATTTAAAATCATATTTTTTAAAGTGTTCAAACCACTGTACTCTCCATGAGTGCTACGAAACTGTCATCTGTTTCACCTCATAACATACTAATGTGTGCTTGTTGATGTTTTTAATACATACACTCACACAAACACAAAGTATGAACAACCTAAGGTAAACAGGGGTGTAGTAAGGGAAAATTTCTAATAATTTTGAGTTCTTTTGCTTTTACTTTCATGTTGTCTCCGACACTTTTCTCAGTTTCTTTGCTCGCTCTTTCGAAGTTTTTTAAGGAAACGTAAAATAAGCAATGACTGAAAATGCCAAATGCCGGCTGATTGTTGGAGCAGCTTAGCTCTCAATATCTCACTCACCATCTCTCTTTCTCCTTGTGCCATTAACTTATTTTCTCTCACCTGAAACCAATTTGAGTTTATGTATTTCATCACCAGAGAGTAGAACAGAGAGTAAGGAGGCGGAAAAATTTGCAACAAGACTGCTTGTCTTATAGAACCCAATCAAAGGTAAAGTCGTGATGAGTGATACATGTAGCAGTGGTAGCAGACTTTTTGCTATTGTTTTGCAAGAAAGTTGACAAATTTAACCAAACACCCGCATTCAAAAATGTTAATTTAGTTATAATTATCAAAATATGGCCTTAGAAAATTTCACAAATACAGGATAGTTAACACAACTGTTACTAATTCAAACAACTTATTTTTTTGTGAGAAAACCTTTTTTGTTGATTGAAATTACAAAAAAAGCATGATTGAATCTATTAAATATCCGAATCCATTCACTTTTGCCTGATATGACCACCTTTTGCATGGACTATTACTCTGAGTAAATCAAAAAACGAACTGCAAGCTGCAAGAATGTAATATGCCACTTTTTTGGGACATTCCCGTAAAATTACTTTCTACGGCATGTCCATAGTGGCAAATTGTTTAGTCCTTATCTTAATCTTTAAAAATGTCCAACTAGAAGAGTTCGTTGACTTGGTATCTGGCGAATTGGACAGCCACTGTGTGGACGAAATGAAGTGCGAAACATAATTTTGTATGCCATTTTTGGTTTACATTTGCTTTATGTGACGCTACCAAGTATTAGTGTTGCGTCGATGATCTACAACCAAAATGTTTGTATGCCAACGACTCCAAAGAAGCATCCAAAATGTTTAACGCCAGGCTCGATGAAAAAGATTCCAAATCAACCAAAATTACTCCTAGTGGCCACCCGCAGGCTCAAATTTTCGTAAGTGCGATCGGTTAATAAGCCCGATCGGTTTGAGAGCAGTGTTACCAATGCAGAAACAAATTGTCTACCAACATTTTTTGTACCAAATACCCCATTAAAACGGGTAAAATTTTTAATTTCTTAAAAATCGTTACCATCGTTACGTAAAGAGCATACGCTGAAAGAAAAATTAATCCCAAATGTGCTATTATCACTACCACTCTCATAGAAAAAAGTTTGCTGAAAATATCAAACACTGTCTGCTGAATATTAGTAGTTAATTTTGCTCCTTTTGTAGCAGTAGTTCTGCTATTACAGAAGTGAAGTCTTCTTCCCATTTTCAGCAGACAAAACTGCTGCTTAGCAAACATTTTTGCTGTGTTGAATAACAAATTTGTTTGAGTGTGGTAATTTATCAAGAACTTCCTTGTACTGGAGAGATGTTATTTGCATACAAATTTCATTGCTCTGCACTATATAGCACAAAATAAAACACAGCTATCATTTCTTAGGAGTAACATACATTTCATGCACAGGTTGTACAATAACGGATAGGCTCATCACAAGTGTTGCCATCATTTTACCAGCAAAAAGCGTAATGCAAGTTTTAAAAAGTATATTTTTGTATAAAAAAAAAAGAGTTGAAAAGCACTAACCTTAATTTTTTGAGTGTGATGAGATGTGAACAACATTAAAAAAAAGGTGTAGAGGTCTACCAAAGCTCACTGAGCCAAATATCATCGAAATCGGATGAAAAATGCCCCTCTTATGGGTTCAATACCCCATATCGGGAGATCGGTAAATATGGCAGCTATATCCAAATATGGTCCAAGGAAGACCACACTTAATAGGAATGGGTTAGGGACCTCATTGTGCCAAATTTCATAGAAATTGAGTAATAAATGGATCTTGTATGGCCTTAATACCCCATATCGAGAGATCGGGCGGTCGGTCTATAAAGCAATTATATTCAAATATGGTCCGAACTGGACCGCATTTCACAGGAGTTGGTAGGAGTCTACGAGAACTTACTGTGCCAAATTTAATCGAAATTGGATGAAAAATGAGCAATTTATTGCATCAAGACTTTAAGTCGGATGATCGGTCTTTGTTGCGGCTATATATAACATTTGTCCGATTTTATGGGATCTGAAGATCAGGTTTATATACAAAGAATACGAAATCATCAAAAACTGTTTGCAAAATGTTTTATTTATGCAAAATTATAAATACCCTGCCTTTTGATATATATGGGTAAATACCCGCAAAATAATGGTTATCGCCCTCGTGTTTTCACTTTGATCATCCAACTGTTTATTTGGTTGACCCGTCAGAACGCGTAGTTCTAATCCCGGGTAGAACCTCATAAGAAAAAATTTCAGTAGTGGTTTTTCTGCATCCATATTCAGCCATTTAAGACTTCTCTAAGAAGAGGTTTCGTTAAACAGCACCCTGTTGGGACTCACCAATAAGTGGTCCCTCATCATTGGGCTAAAACTTTAATCGTATCATTGATATGAGAGAAGTATTTCCTATTCCTTAATGGGATGGTTTGTGGAAAATTTTATGATAACTAAAATAGGCAAGTATAATGTTCCCTGTGACAAAAAGCGACAGCTAAAAACTCACATTTACAAAAAGGGTAAAAGGCATTAACTAGAAGTGCAAAACGTGTCCACTTTGTGCCTTTTTTCGTTTGGCATTAGGTGGTAACTTTCGAGTTTTATGTGACCTAAAAAGTATTAAAACTAATGCGAAAAGCACTAAGTTGGCATTACTTGTGCCTTTTTTTCATTTAGTACTAGAAGGTAATTTTTCGGCTCTTTATTGGCCTAAAAAGCAATAAATCTTTTGCGAAAAGCACTAAGTTGGCATCTCTGTTCAACCCATGTATAACATACATACATACATATGCATGTCTGTCTGTCATAAATGGATGTGCAATGCAGCAAGGCAAAAGCATTTCGTTTGCACCATAAGAAAGTTTCAGTCTTGTTTTGACTGTTTTCGGTTTCATTCTTTAGCCTTTGGATAGCATGAATGATGATACATGCCACAAAGATGTGCAGGTATGCATCATCATGCAGCAACAACACTTACACCATTCAGTGTGTGTCTCTTAGAAGTGCTAAGAAATGCAATAAACATACATATGGCTAGGTACAGTTATGTGCAAAAAAATAGGGACAGCTGATAGACAAATAAAGGATTCCAAATGAGGACTATATCAATGGTTTATGGCTTTTTTAAACGAATGTCGATTGCAAAAACAAATTTGCAGCATTTTTATACCCACCACCATAGGATGGAGGTATACTAATCTAGTCATTCCCTTTATAACCCTTGAATCACCCTAGACTAAATTCATCTGAGTTGGACGGAAGTAGTTCTCTAACATGAGTTTTAACGATATTCCACCGATTTTTCAATCGAATTGAGATTCAGCGACTTTGGGTCCCACTCCAGGACAGATATTTGCACCGAAATGTTTGACGTTTATTGGGGTTTGCTGAGACTTTTGCCAGTCTCATTACATGGCATTACCCGCTATTTGGGCTAATAAAAATAATTTCTAATAATTTTTTAGCTTTTTGTGAATTTTCTAAATTTTTTAAACGAATTGACGCTTAAACTTATATTGGATTTTTTGTTGCACAAAAGTTTTTTTTTACATTGTATATGCATTAACCAACTGCTATAAACCATAAATTTAGCTTTCAACTTACGCCCTTTATTTGTCTGTCTATCCGCTGTCCCTATTTTTTTGCACATAACTGTATGTACACACATGCATATGTATGTATATTCACTAGCAACACACTGCAAAAAGTGTATGTGCTCCATTCATGTTAGTGCTTGTCTATTCGCGCTGCCACTCTGCCACAAACATTTCTCAGTTGCAGTTGTTTGATGTGTTCGAGTTGCAATTATGGAGACACGTAAAGATGTTGATAAAATAATGAGCTGGCATCACCACCAGCTAGCAACTAGAATGATGGAATACTATGGCTTTGTCGTCTGCCATTAATGAGACAATGCCTCCTTTCCTTTATTTTATACAAGAATTTTTACATTCACCATCCTTTCGCTTTGACTTTGTGTGTGATACCTCTAATTATAAAGAAAACTAAAACAAATTATGGTAGAATACTGCTAGCTAAGACCTTAATCAAAATCTATTTTGGTTTAAAAGACTTTAATGGACATAGCATCGAACAAGTGCAAGAAGAAAAAATAGAAAAATTTCCCAATAAGAAAAGTTAGAAAATTTGGAGAACAAAAAAAAAAAGCCAATTATGACTGTAAAACTCACAAATGTCGCCAGAATTAGAAAGACAGATCTGGACGGGCATCCTAATCTATGCTTGCTGTTTATGCAAGTTTAAACCATTGTCACAAAGCCCCGCTCTTTAGTTTATCATAGCGATAATGAACTTGCCGGTAACTCGTTTGGTTCTCTTATTGGCATAATAAAACAAAAGGTCTACTTGTGGAGAGTAAGAGTGATTTTACTCTCTTTGCTACAAATGACAAGGTAAGTATCAAAACAACTTATAACAAAATGCTATACAACAAACAAACAAACAAGTATGTCGGGTAATCGAAACTACTTCAAATTTTATCGAAAGCGCGGAATAGATTTTTTTAAAATAGTTTGTTAATGTAAAAAATATATGTATGTTTGATGGTATGTAGCTGCATATGCAATTTCTTGGTTATCGAACTTACAAAAATGCTTTTAAATCTGAGTACTCTGTTTAGTTTTTGTAGCGGAATGCTGTCAAACTCCATATATAAAAAAAACGTTGGCTGAAAAAAAACTACTACAGTGGCAACACTTGAAACTATTTCCGGCATCATTTTAGTTTGTTTTAGTGGCTCGTTTAACAACGCTGTAACTCCTTCATTTTTTGCGAATTTCGAAAATTTTTAAGCATTTAATAAGGAGTTACATTTCAAATTCCCAAGAAAGATGCTTTGTTAAAGCAATTCGCCGATGCGGTCACCTTATTAAATACGCCTTGATTGCTATAATTGTAATCAATCAATCCCATGGCAGCCGGTTCTGCGTACCGGATGGACCCTATAGAATACTTCATCGTCAAGGTCTGTCGCCTCAATGTATTGGGTTGCCCAAAAAGTAATTGCGGATTTTTCATATAGTCGGCGTTGACAAATTTTTTCACAGCTTGTGACTCTGTAATTGCATTCTTTCTTCTGTAAGTTATTAGCTGTTACTTTTATCAAGACCAAAAACTGTCCTGTTGCACGAGTAGCATTGTTATTACGTTGAGGGCCGAAGCCCTAATCCAATGACCCACAAACCCTAAAAATCCAACAAGCTCTTTTGCAATTTTTAAGTTTTAAAAACTCTTAAACATTTCCATTTCCCTATGGCCTGTTAATTCCATAGCATATTTAGCTAGTTATAACTTATTGTTTATAAACTTACCGCTGCTGCATTTCTTGAGGCGGCAGCTGCTGCGGCAGCTTGATTATTCATATATTGATTTTGAGGCATCATGCCCATTGCAGCGGCGGCTGCATGTGGTTGCCCACCCAAATAGACCAATTCTCCGGGACCCGGTTGACCTGGTGGCGGTGGTTTGGGTACACCCACACCATTCATACCCACTCCAGGATGTACACCGGGATGATCGTACATATTGCCGGTGGCAGCTGCCTGCATATTTGGTGGCAATTGCATGTGAGGCATACCGGCAGCTATGGCTGCTGCAGCAGCAGCTGCTGCCGCAGGATTATTCATGGCATGATTCAAAAGATTCGAATTGAATTGATGTGATTGCATTTGCGATGGATGTGGTGGACCATGTTGTTGGTGCTGAGGATGTGGTGGCTGCTGATGAGCTGGATGTGGAGGTTGTTGTTGTTGCTGTTGTTGCTGCTGATGCTGTTGCTGCTGATGATGCTGGGCAGCGGCAGCAGCCACTTGTGACATCATTTGATTATGCTTGGCTACAGCAGCAGCCTGTTGCATAGCAGCCATACCAGCTGCTGCAGCGGCTGCAGCTGAGTTACCCATTTGATTGGGACCGCCCATTGAGGGATGTAGACCACCATTTGTGCCCATACTGCCTATGCCGGCACCCATGCCAATGGGACCGATTGTACCGGGACCACCACCGGGTGGTGCACCGGGCGCTGCATTGGCTGGATTCATTGGAGGATTGTATTTCCATTTGTCGGGATTCTGAAATGAAAATAATAACAATGGTTGTTTTAAAACATAGAACTTGAAATTTAGCGAAACCTTAAGTCTACAAATATTAATAAAGAAACTTTAATACATTCCTACGCGAAATATGGGTCACGACGAAAAGGAATTCAAAAAAAAGTGCATAACTACTATACAACACTCCAAAAAATTTCTTGTATGGATTATCTAGACAAGAAGGTATCAATAAACTTTTTCGCTTCTGTTGCTGGTGCTTCATTATACCACACAGGCTGTCTGTTCATCGTTATCATGAGAACCTTAGTTGGGGTGCTACCGATGCACCCCAACTAAGCATACAACTGCAGTCGCGGACAACCCACGATATCAAGCGGAGTCCCAGTGAGAGGCCGGACGGCAATGCAATCTTATCGTGTACCTGACGGAATCTTTTTGCCCGCCTACGTTTTGAGTCGCCTTTCAGAGATTAACCAGATCCCCTAGTCCTGAGAAGAACCGCCAATCCAAGTTGTATATCTCCAGATTCCAGCAACTTCCAACTTACTTGGGTTCCTCCTAGATTGACCTCTGTCGAACACTAGAGAACTCGAAGAGCATATCAAGAAATAGCCAAAGATCACTCGAACCTCAAGCGACTCTCTCGAAAGTTACTATAATTAGCTTTTTTTACCTGTTTGTTTGTTTCTCTTTTGAGACGAGCATAATGATCGAAGAATTTTCTTTGCAAATGGAAAAGAAAAGCCAGAAATCGCAACACACACCAACCACAATGGGACGTGTTTCGTAATTTGGTTTAGAATTACGGATCAACCATATTAGGTGTGAAGTCTTCAAGAGCCGTACGTTAGTATGTTGTAATTATGCCGAATTTATTGCGAAAACGCCTCTTGAGTTCAAAAAAATCCTTGGCTTTCCACAGATTTGGAGGCCACCGTAGCGCAAAGGTTAGCATGTCCGCCTATGACGCTGAACGCCTGGTTTTCCCCTCCTAATGGTGGCAACATTTGTGAGGTACTATGCCATGTAAAACTTCTCTCCAAAGAGGTGTCGCACTGCGGCATGCCGTTCAGACTCGGCTATAAAAAGGAGGTCCCTTATCATTGAGCTTAACCTTAAATCGGACTGCACTCCTGGCGAGACCATCAGAAAAAATGTTCAGCGGTGGTTTTCCCCTTCTAATGGTGGCAACATTTGTGAGGTACTATGCCATGTAAAACTTCTCTCCAAAGAGGTGTCGTACTGCGGCATGCCGTTCAGACTCGGCTATAAAAAGGGGGTCCCTCATCATTGAGCTTAAACTTGAATCGGACTGCACTCATTGATATGTGAGAAGTTTACCCCTGTTCCTTGGTCGAATGTTCATGGGCAAAATTTGCAAAAAATTTGCATTTGTTTCCACAGTTTGAGCTGAAAACAATCAAAGCTCTCCAAAAGGAAATCGGCACTAAACTCCCACTCCGGTCGATTTGTAAACTACAGAACAAACGACGGGCCACATCCCCTAGAAAATATTCTTTAAAGGTTGCCTAGTTACAATTTTTCGTAATAGAAATGTTGAATGTACCGTCATACACCGTTGCCGGTCTATATGCTAATGTGGTCATTCTTCATTGGCGATTGGACCTTGTTTCCCCGGAGAGCGAGTTTTGGTCTGGTATCCCTTGAACCTCCTTGGCCCTTCCCTTGATCAACGATATTACGAATGAACTCAGGTTGGATGGGGGAAGTGGTGCAGAATCTTCATCCAGCTCCTAGGGGTTAGAGAATCAGACTTCTGGACGGGTGCAGCATTTTTCCGGTGAAGGTTTATGCTATCTTGACGGCTCTGAAGACGATTTCGATGCAGAAGCAGTTGCCCGGACGGACTGTCAAGCTATACGTGGGCAGTCAACCGGTAATAGGGGCTCTGGTGTTAGTTGAAAGATGCTGGAAATGCTGTTTTGTTAGGTACCCAGAAATCGATCATTTATGAGTGTGAGCCAAGCTACTGAATCAGTGAAACCACCTTTGTGCGAGCTCTTTGGTAGGATAGTCGCTTTATACGATGACTACGCGATGCTATGAGCTACTGGGCGACCAAAGCCATATGTCCGAGTTTTTCACGGACGAGGTAGTCATTTATCTGATAGGGATGCATACTTAATCTGGGAATGTCAGGTCTTTGACTTCGCGCTGGACACAAGAAAAAACGGATTTGCAAGAATGAGGACTGGCCAATTGCCTTTAAGATGAATGAATTGAAATAGATATGGTTACTTGGGATATTTTTAGCGAATAATTTGGTATTGGTTTCAGTTTCTGCCAGAAGGATACGCGTAGGATTTTTTAGGCAGAGATTTTCGGTTTAAGGCGCTGAGATCAAATGTGAAAAGTGGCCTTGGTCTTGGGATCTTAATACACCGTTCGAAATTTATGAGGAATAGGTAGGAAGCCGGGCCACAGTGGCAGAGGTTAGCATTACGCCTGGGTTCAAACATTAGAATTTTCAGTGGTGGTTATCCCCTTACTTATGCTGGCTACTTTTGGGAAGTATTCTGCCATGTTAAAAGGAGGCCCTTTGATCGGACTCCACTCATTGATATGAGAGAAATATCCCCTGTTG
This sequence comes from Stomoxys calcitrans, assembly GCF_963082655.1. NCBI lineage: Eukaryota > Metazoa > Arthropoda > Insecta > Diptera > Muscidae > Stomoxys > Stomoxys calcitrans. The sequence continues at coordinate 216,127,545 of NC_081553.1, forward strand.
CTTAATGTTAATGGAAAATTAAACAGTAGTAAGTAGGACAAAAGCATCCGGAGATAGATTGATATTTATAGCCGAGTCCGAACAGCGTGACGCATTGCGACACCTCTTTGTGGAGAAATTTTTACATGTCTGCCGTACCATTTTTTTCAAGCGACATGGATCTTGAACAATGTCGCGAGAATTGGGAGGGATTTAAACGAAGCCGAAATAATCAGCAACAGGGATTCGCCACCCTGCAAAATACAGAAGCAGGTTAAATAGATTCCGTATCACGATCCGGGTTAATCAACGCAGTAAACAGAAGAATCAAAAGATTGAGAGGCGACACCTTCAATCGTAGGGGAATTCGTTGCCACACATCCAGCATACAGGTGCAGACTTATTATTTGGCGCCTCTCTCGGCATGCAGCTCCTCTCTGGGCATGCAGCGCCTCCTTGCTCAAGATGACTCGTATCCTCACGTTCATTCTGCGGAGGACATATTTATCCAAAGCCGTATCTAAAATCCATAGATGAGAATAGGCCGAACAATAGGCACGGCCTAAGAACCCAACCTCGTATCTTTTCGTTCATTCTGCGGACGACATTTTTATCCAAAGCCATATATAAAATCCGTAGAATAGGCCGAACAGTAGGACCGACCTAAACACCCAACCACTCCCTATCGATTTGCGATAGTATAGTACATTCAGTCCCCTATTGGTCTCTGCTCGACGTTTTTCCCCCAGCTTAGTTGCTGGAAGAGAATCACGACCAAGTACTTAGCCCACCGAAAACGCTCAGCTCTCTTCTCTTGGTAAAAAATTCTTGGGTTTATGTCAAACCCGTTGGCGCTCGCCCTTCCAGGCAGCTTTCTGAACGATTTCCGTAAAAGAAGAGAAAACGCTCATTCACCATGGTGACGACATCGCCCGAGAAGCCAACGATCTTAAACCTTTCCTTATCGAAAGACTTCACAATTTAATCGAAAATCAGAAGCCCCTTTCCTCGCGTGGTTTCTCTGCTCAAACTTTCTAATCGCGCGCTTTGCTGTTAATGCGTGGATAATCCGGCCTTTCACCGTCAACGCAAACTACCTACAAAGGAGGGACCCTCACGCCCACCAGAACGCCATGTATGGTCTCCAGCTTCAAGTTATAAAAAGCCCCTTCTGTATCAAAAAAAATGCACTTCGTTTTCAACTGACCGACCCTAAGCATGCGACCCTGTGAGCATAGCCGCATGCAAATGCAAATTTGCCCATGAACATTCCACTAAGTAACAGGGGCTTACTTCTCACATATCAATGAGAGCTGTCCGATTCAAGTTTGAGCTAATGATAATTTTATAGACGAATCCGAACGGCGTACCGCAGTGCTGCACCGCTTTGGGGAAAAGTTTTCTGATAGCCGCATACCACATTGAAAGGTTGAGACGGTCCCGAATACATGTGTCAATTAGTTGTTGTTGTTATTGCAACCACATTTGCATACGGAGGTGGCGATCCTAGTCAATCTTTAATAGGTGAGCCGGCACGTTCCAGTCTATATGACTGATCGCGGCGGGAATATGATGGCCATTGGTTACCTAAAGGCGCCAATAATTCGCCTTATCATAGGCACTCAATATTTAAACAAGAGCTGATGGAATTGCAGCTACTCCGTATACGAAGCATCCCACTATCCGCAACCTGTGTACGCGCCTGGTAGCTCCCAGCTAAGCTTCTCGTTATAAAGAGAGCTCAAAGTTCCAGCCTGTGTGGTATCCATAGCTACCCCCTGCCGTGTATCTCCAGGATCTTAAAAATGAAGGATAAGATACTGATTGACTTGTAGTTCTTAGCTCTTTTTTCCGTCGTCAAGATGAAAACCACCCAAACCTCCGACAAATGTGGACTGATAGGCCAAGCAAAGTCACGTCATTAGCGTATGGGCAAAACTGAAATTTGTGCAAGGTATACATTTTTAAAGGTTGTGACGTGATTAAAAGAGACAGGCGGGCGGTAGCATAGACACACAAGCAGACATTGCTTAATCGCCTTCATATTTTCGAAGATTAAGGATATTTTGTAGGATTGAAGATCGACACTTTTTTGTTGTGTTTCTTAATTTTTAATATAGTACACATTTTTTCTAAAATAAATTATTAACTTTTACACCTATTTTGCGAAATTAACTTGAAACAATACTTACATCAATGTTATGATCATCTCCGCAGGCCCAGCGTGCTTGTTTCTGGGCAAATTGAGCTGCATATTCGGCCGCGGCAGCATCATGAACATTGCCCGTAGCTGAACCCATACCGGGCGCCATACCCCCTGGTGAGGGGCGAGGAAATACATAGCCTACAGCGGCGGCAGCGGCTACATCGTCATTGTTTCGCGGTAGCGATTGATCAATGCCGCGCATGCCTCTATCATCGTTACCACCCAACAACTTCATGTGTGTTAATTGCTGTTGTTGTTGCTGCTGCTGTTGATGGTGTTGTTGTTGTTGCTGTTGTTGTTGATGATACTGCTGTTGCTGTTGTTGATAATGCAACTGTTGCTCTTGCTGCTGCTGCTGTTGTTGTTGTTGCTGTTGCTGCTGTTGATGCTGCTGTATAAAATTTGGCGGATGCTGTTGTGTCTGCGTCAAATTATTCGACAACGGCGACGATGAAGTTGTCAAATTTGATGAAGAAGTCAAAAGGAAATTTTGAAATGAATGTCTCTGTTGGTGCTGCAGGTTGCCGTTGTTGTTAGCCGCTGCTGCTGCCGCCGCCGCTGCCGTTGTAGGTGCTGCTGTTGTTGTATAGTTGGCAGCACCACCTGCCACTGAACCCACAGCTGCTGCAGCAGCTGCAGCTGCTGACGTTGCCGATGAGGATGCCGTTGCCGATGTTGCCGACGTGGGCTGGTGATAATAGGATGGCGGTGTATTATAGTGAGCTGATGATGACACCGTAGGCTCAATGGGGGCAAAGGAAATAGACGGGGTCGATAGCAGCTCTATTTTGAGGCCGTTCTCTTTTACCGTGGGGGAGTGGAAAAATGTATAAAGGTGTCCTTTTTCTAAACAAAAGGCTAAAGTCGAACGCGCACAACAATCGAGCTAGCTAAATGGCCAAAATGGGATTTAGTAAGATATTGTTGTTGGTTAAGTTTGCTGTTACAATTACAGTGGTAGTTATAGTCAGCCTTTGTGGTTGTTGTTGTTTTTGGTTTAATGTTATGTTTGTTGCTATAATACAAAATTAGCTTCGACCGATACGATCTGTATACTTTGTACACACACACTCGGATAGCAAGCCGAGTATGGAAAGTTCACAAATTACTCTTAAGTTTCGACTTTACACAAAATGTACACAAAAAACACTTGAGGAGTTTATTCTTCTCCTTTTCTAAGCTTATCAGTGCTGAAAGTTGTTGTTGTCCGTGGGCGCCAAGGGTGGTTTTTGGGGGAAAATGTTTACGTTTTTTTACAATACCGCCGCGACGACGCGAGAAAAGCTTGCGACGATTTTAAAGAAACATGCACGACAAGGACGATGCCGATGGCGAAGACAACGGGACAAAAAACACTTTCACGATTACGACTTTTATGAGAGACTGTAAATTTCACTTTAATGGGTTTTTTTTTGTTCTAATCGTTGTTGATTTTGTTGTTAGAGATTTTCTGTTTAAGCTTTAAGTTGTTGCTTTTTCTGGCTGTAGTATGGTTGTTGTTGTGCACTGTACACTTAAAAATTATTTGATTAAAACTGACTTTCTTCCTTTTATACACAAATAAATTACACAATATAGACGACAAGGTGTGAACACAATGACGGCGACGTCGACGACAATAATGATGATGACGAAACGACAAGTACAAGCGTTACAGCGACAATTAATGTTTAATGAATTGACTTTTTTATATATATATATTTTTTTTTTAGATGACTGTCGACAGCGTCAAGGATGAGGAAGAGAACAATGCCACGTTGATTATGACAAGAATATGATGTGTAATTAAGTGCATGCTCCACAAACAACACCACTGCAAAATTCAAGATATGCCTCTGCTGTTAGCACGTGCTTTGCTCTTTATATCCTTGGGGTGTTTGGGACTTTTGTTTTTGCAAGTTTGATAACTCAGTTGATGTTGGCAACTCTGTTAGAGCAAAATTTTGTTCTCCTCTTGTTTTTAACTATTGCTTCAATACTCTTTCTCTCGCTCTCTGTAGGTATGGCCTTTGATTTGGCAAACAGCTGTAGCACTTTGCTCAAACACAAAAAAGAGTTGGGAGTCACAGTTTTTGGGGGCGATAATTGAACGATCAGGTCTATGAATGATTTTTTGGCGAGCTTTATCGATGTTTGATTAAATCGGCAATACCGTTATAAGCATTTGCCTCTCTGTTTTACAAAAAATGGGTGTGTGTGTGTGTAATGATCGCTCCAATCTTTATATTTTATAGTAATAATAACTAAGAATTATTTATACACAAATTTTTACACTGTAAAGAGAGAGAGACAAAGGAGAAAAAAATAACGGATTAAACAAAAATGTCTATAGTTGTTACATTTAAAAAGATTTTAAATATTTCACATGAGGTGTGCCATAAGGGTTGGACCTCTATTTGGTCCATAAAAAAAATTGTAAATGAAAAATGTGTGAAAAATTAAAAATTTTTTTAAGGCTAACGACTTAAAGGTAGTATTAGTTGTTTTTGTTGCAGTGTTGTAGACTGAAGCGGCAGCCCTTGCCGATGAAGGAATCCATCGGGTCAAACCGGTACGAACAATCGACTGCCATGGGATTGACTTAAAAGTAGTAATGAGGCACAATGATCCCTAGTGTATTATCATGGCAGGACTGTTAAATAAATTAAGATATCTATTTTTTTTTAAGTTTTTCACCACTAAAAACAGAATACCCTGCTTTGGTGAAAAAAAACAGTATGGGTAATAAGATACAAGTAAAATGTTTCTACAGCATATGGATGTGGCCAACTAGATCCAACAACCAGGAGTCTCGAAATGATACTAAATGCGGCAAACAGGCAATCAGAAGCAACGCAACGGACAAAGAGGTATCGGCCCGGCACGGGATAACTATGAGCACCACACAGGCTGGAACTTTAAGCTCCGATCTGTGTGGTGTTCATTGTTATCACGAGAAGCTTAACTGCAAGCTTCCGGGCCTGTCCACAGGTTGCGCTGCAATTGCAGTCGCGGACAATCAGCGGTATGGAGCGGAGAGTCTCAGTGAGAGGCGGGGTGGCGCCGGCTCTTGCATAAATACTGAGTGCCTCTGGTGCTCGATGTAACAAGGCGAGTTGTTGGCGCAATTAAATAGCCAATGGCCATGGGGTTCCCGCGGCGATCGGTTCTTTGGACCGGAACGAGCTTGCTCACCTATAGAAGCTAGATGAGAATCGCCACCTCCACATATAGACATGTGGCTACAACAACAACAAGAGGTATCGGGACAAAATTTTTAAATCCTCCCCACCTAACTTAACTGGATATAAGATTCAAAGCGCATAGTAGGACTAAGGGAAGTTCGTTAAGTCTCGGTGGGTCCTGATCCCACAAGGGGTGATGGGAAATGAATGGGCAGGAGCGCTGACCAGGAATAAACGGCTGATAATTGAGAAAATTGAGCTCCTTGGTACCGGAAACGCTTCAAAGTTTCCTGGATTGATGCTGGAGGGTTTTCCTAGTAGAAATTTGAGGAATTTGTGATGATGAGGAGAAATTGAAGATAGTTCAGCTCATTTTTATGTCAATACCGAGGTATTGCAGGGAAACGGTAAAGGATTGTTGTTGTTGTAGCAGTGTGTTGGACTCTAAGGCTGCAGCCCTCAGCCATGTTTTCTCTCTATAGATATCGATGGGTAACAAGCAGCTCGAAATCGGCTACAAAATTTTCATTGAGCTGAATCGGTCTGCATTTATGGAGGAAAAGGAGTTTTTCCGTGTTTTTCTAATGGGATGGGATAGGACATCTTCAAAAAAATGGTTTTTGGGTGTTAAGAGTTATCGTAGGGATTTGGAGAGCAAAGGAGCCGCATGCCAGACTAAGAGCCCTCAAACTCAGCAGTGTAAAATTGGGATCTATTAAAGTGCCGCAGGTTGACGGATGGCAACAGGTTGCATATTGAAAGGCGTTGTTGTTGTTATAGCAATAGCAATTAAAGCTTCAATGGCACAACCAAAACTTGAAAATTTGTATAGCTTTGTTGTTGTTAGCTAGAAGTCTTGCGTATCACGCGCCGCGCCCTCGCCCTGGTATAGCAATACAAAAAAGTTCCAAGTTGGGTTTTTGATGATCTAAATAAAGGCTTGTCTGCATTAGAGGATGTCATTACTAATTTGTTAAAGCACGTTTCCATTTCTCATTATGACACACGTCAGCTAATCTTATAATGTAAAAACAGATGATTGAACCATTAAAACTGGGTTTGATGCCACTATAGCCTAACCTTCCCCTTCTAGCAATAGATCCCAGTACCACCAAAAATTCATTTTTTTTTTTTGTATAACAAATGACGATGGTAACACTGGTATGAGAACAAGTCAATGAATATTCGCAAAGTATATGCCTACCGAGTAAGATAATAAACAAAATAAACCAAATGTTCAAAAATTAAATTAATTTAAATTGATCAAATAAGAGGAAGGCTATTAATCATCATATCATATATAAAAAAACGGTAATACACAAAAAACAAGAATTTTCATGAGGCGCCAAAACGCAGGCTTGTAAAATTGTATCTTTAAAATGAACACTGCAAATTGGCTTGGGTTAAAAAGAAGACCATAGGTACATTTAAAAATCAAAACAAATATAAATACCCAATTAAGGTAAGAAACTAAAATTAAAACCATATCCATGTAAATCGAACGATAATTTAAACTGAAACAATAACAAAAAAAGCAAAATTAGTTACGAAGCTAAGCGGCGCAATCGTCTCTGGCAACAATCGATGCAAACAACAGAAAATCACAAAAACAACCAACTTCAGCAAAGGATTGCAGTAAAAGAATAACAGCAAAATCAAAGAAATGCACAATGAAGAGAACATCTACAACGAAACAAAAAAATCCAATAAGAAAAAAAATATGCGATGCGAAATGAAAAGAACAACCAAGAAGAAATGTAATATGAAGACAGACGCCAATAAGAACATAGCGACGAATGATAATAAATACAAGGAAAACAAAATCATATGTATGTGACAGAACGCGAAAAAGAAGACAACAACAACAAAAGCGGCAGCTTATTGAAAACAACAACACAATACGCACAAAAAATAAAAGAAGACTGCCTGGCTAGCTGCTAGCTTGCCGTCTCGAGAAGAGCAGCGGCACAACATGCAATGTCAATGGAAAAAACATGTAGGAAAAAATAGGCGCACAGCACAAATGGGGGGTTCTTTGTCACACAGAGAGTGTGAGAGAGAAAAAACTATACAAAAAGAGGCAAAAGAGATGGCTGATGAGCGCAATCTTCTGAGAGTTAAATGCTATACATTTGTGTACATTAAAATGTCAAATTAGAACTCTTGGCATAATAGTAGCACATGAGTTGAGATAAGTAAAAAACATATCCATAAGTTAAAATTATAATATAAAAAAATAAAAGTATTAAAAAGAATAGGAATTAATAAATATATTCCTATACCTACAAAAAATTAACACATTAAACATTTAAATAAAATTATCAAAATATGTAACAAAACACCTAAAAAAATACAATTTTACAAAACAAATATATATTTTTGTTTATGCTCATCATTTAGACAAATGGTGTGTAAATACACCCACGTTATTGCATACTACCGTGTAAGTAATCAAGAACATAATTTATTAGGTTTTAGGTAGCTGTCTCAAATAAAAAGCAACTGATTTTTTCCCTTTCATTTCGATATTTAAAATTTTTTCTTGATTTTTTATAAAAAGTTTAACTTAAATTCAGACCATAAATCAAATTAGGCCTTAAAGCTAGGCTTGTACAAATAAAAATTTGCCCTGAAAAGTCATTATTTTATTTTTATAATAAGTAAAAAAAAAAACTTAAAAAAGGCCTGTAAGGACACTCATCAAGCAAAATGACGTCAAACATAGACAATATGGTACTCAAATTAGAGGAAATTTTGCGAATATGAGAAAAAGTGGCTTATAGCAATTATTGAATGTATCTAGATTGCAATAACAATTTCCGTTCCGAAAATGTAAAACATGTGCTGTTTTTTTATTTGCTTGCCATTTAAAATTTAAGTTGTGAAAAATAATTGCGACACTTCTGTGTTTTAAACGAAAAGAGCAAAACTAGAAAAAAGGCAAGTTTTAAGTTACGCATACAGCTGAATTCTTAATTAACATCTTATTAGTTATTTAAAAAGGGTTAGTATCACCCGTCCTTCGGCCGGGTTTGATATTTTCTCCTCCATATGTCCAACAGTGGGAAACTGCAAAAGTATTTTAAATAAAACTATTTGTCTTCCAATGTTTCGTAATCTTCTCGTTCATACCTTTAATTTGATACCCATATTGCCTAGGTTTAAGAGGGTTCCAAATTCTCAAGACCCCATAGGTCCTTCACGGGTCAACATTTTGGACCTTTGTTTGCATATTCGTAATCTACTAATCAGTACCTTTCATTTGATAACCACATTGCCTAGATTGGACTACTTTTCCCAATGGGGTTTTTGGCCCCTAGGGGGGTCCACGGGCCCGAGCCCTAAAAACGAACTTCGTATTCGGGTTCCTGGGGTCAAAATTAGGGGGTATGTAAAAAATTAGTTTATTTTTGGCGAACTACCCCGTAAAACACAGTTCAGCCCTTTTGTTCTTGTAATAGGGCCACAGTATCTCGATCTGCCTAGGTTACAAGTAGTAAAACTTTAATATAAATAAAATGTTTGGCCTTAACTCTTGTCTTAACATTTCTACGAACAATTAACTGTTTTTTATTCAATTTTTGTTTGTTTTATATGCAATAAAAAATAGCTTTAAATGTTTGTTGATACATAAGTCAGACAAATAGATAAAGGGTGGTTGAATTATAAGAGCCGTTGTTGATTTTGAATAACTTCAACACTTTGCTGGATTGTGTATCTTTCCATGGTTCAAATTGAGTAAGACTGAAATTGAGAAATGCAGAAAAAAAAACTTGAAATGACGTTCAACACCGGCCTTAAAATTGAACCACCCTTTATATGCTACATTTTTACTATTTTCTGCCAGTTTTTAAAAAATAGAACGTTTTGTAACCGTTTTAATAGAAAAAATTCCGTCTTTTACGCTCCTTTAAAAATGTTTACTCTGTTCTTAAATAACTTTAACTCTTTAGCTGATTTTATCGATGATCGAGCCATTAAGTCCGGATTTAAAGAGCAGTGTAAACCGGGTTTTACATGTGAACCATATAGTTTTTATTTTTGGTGGATGGGTCCCCAAAATGCTTTAATTGAAATTTTAGTGTCAGACTTGTATTCTATTCACACAGACCTTTAATTTAACTCCCATATTGTCCCAGTCTAGATGTTCGATTTGTTCGTCCGTAATCTAATTCGAAAACTTTTGCGAAACATTTTGACAGGCTGTCTTTTTAAACAAATGCATCACTAATATTGTGCTAACATAATGCACATACCTGCACATGACAATTATAAAAAACATGGCGTCAAAAGAGAGACCGGTGCACAGAGACACCGAGCGCCAAAAAGAACCCGAAAGAGATGTGTAAAGGCTAAGGCAAAAAAGCATAACATGAAAGAGGAAGAAAAGGACAAGAATGACGAGGCGAAAAGGAACAACGGGAAAAAGTATAATTCTAATTAGAAATAAATGAGAATTTTTCTTTAAATTTCCTACTCTTATGCTTAGCAAACTAATCCAAGTATATGTATATTTTTCAAAATTCAAGAAATGAATTGTATAAAAAAATACCTTATGTCTAAAGGGGATAAGTTGTGAACTAAAATTGATTTTTACCGTTTTTCCAAAGACTCATGCTGCACGGCTACGACGATGATGTGACTGAAAAATCCCACAAAATTGAAGGTTATTTTTTCCAATTTGCACAATACCACCGTAATAAATAAGCACTGACAATTTTTGTCGGTCTTTGTTGCCGTTGAACGCGTTTACCAGGTGCGAGGAGACAGACGGGCAAAGAAGTGCCAAAGCAATGGGAATTGCGTTATTTTCAGAACCACGCTTTTTTTTAATCTTATTAGGAGGGTAAAGAACCAGCAGCAGCAATGGCAAACAAACACTTGGAAAAACTTGAAATTTCGAATTTAAATTTCAGTTTCAATAAATATACACCATAAAAATTATATGCACAAATTTTACAGATAGTCTCCGCTCGCTTCCATTTAAATTAAAATATACACAAATGTTTACTTTATTCTTATTTTTTTTTGTACACACTTTACTAAACAGAGAGGAGATGAGACACAGACACACAATAACCAAAAAGAAAAATAATTAAATTATATGACAAAAACGACGAATTGTATTGTTGTTGGTTCTATTTTTTTTTGTTGTTGTTGCTGTTGTTTTTCGCGATTATGGGACTTTTTCACGGCGTGGTATTGGCTACTAGCTATGTATGTACGATATTGTTGTTGTTGTTGCTGATGATGGTGGTGGTGGCTCAATATTATAGAAAAGTACCCATGAAATGAAAACTTTTTTTACGCAAACAATTTAAACGCGATTTTGCTGTTGGGAATCGTCGTCGGTCGTTTATTTGCATACAATTTTCATGGAAATTAAAGAACCTGAACCTCCGGCAGGCAGATTACTTCATATCAATTTTCTTTTGTTTCCTATGCTTTTGCCACAATTTGTTGATGAACGGTTGTTGTTGGTTGGTTGGTTGTTGTGGTTTTCTTAATTATTTAGATTTTTTGTTATATTTGTACAATTATTTACACAAAGAGATTGAAATTGGTTTTATCGGTTTGAAGAAAATTCTTCGTCGCGAGGAGAACACACACAAAATGCTTCTGTTTTCAGTTGCGCCGCCGTTGCCTGCCAGACATCGGGATTTTGCGGTTTTTCATACTCTCTTCATTAATTCTCCTTTTGTTACATTCTCTCGGGTTGATTCTCTCTCCAAAAACACTCTAATTTGGGCGCTCTATCCCTGCTTATGGGGGGGTCATATTTGTTTTTTGCGCAGGGATGAACAATAAGAGATGGGAACAGTAGAATTGTTCTATGTTTGAGAAAGAAAAGTACTTTTTACGAAATTTTAGTGCTTTCAGAAACTGGTGCGCAGCTCTAGAGCAACAATACATTATTTAGACAATCTATCACATTTTCAATTATTTTTTGATAAAGAAGGCATCAGAATATAGCCTTGTTTGTACAAACAATTCTACTTCGCTGGGAGACAATTTTTAGGGTTTGAAATGTCCCTTATGGACAATATGGTACATACTCAATTAAAAAAAAATTATAGGACATGAATATGGTAAAATGAAAAAAAAAAAAAATTCGGACCTCCAGAGTTCAGAATTTCGAACTCTATTATGAATAGAAGAGCCAAAGGATATCTAATTCTTCAAGTATATATATAGAAAAATAATTCCGTGATTTAAGACGGTCAAAACTAGGAATTTCTGGAAAAGTTGAAAACGTCAAATGTGGACCATTGACAAATCTCCTAAAAGGATATATGGACCAATCATGACAATAAGAACTCAAAAGGTATTGGAAAGAAGAGCAATCTTCTTCGGATATACTAAGTCAATTGTGTTCTTCTTCATCATAGTCCCTGTAGGGGTGTTCTTCTTCATCCGTTTCCAGTGCGACGAGGAATCTTGTGTATCTGCAAGATCATTCAGACAAAATTTGTGGTAATTATGGGCTCCAAAAATCGATTTTGGCTATATTGATTTATAGATGCAGGTCTTGAAAGGCGTAATTGTACTTTACATAGCAAAGTTCAGCCTCATAGTATAGATAAAAAATAGTGGAATCCATTTTTTTAAGTGCCTATAACTATCTAATTAGGTCGCATATAGCGTGGGGTTTGAAAGGAATAATTCACTCCACTCCACTCCAATCATGGCTCAAGACTTAAGATTAGAAGATCGGTCTATGTGGCAGCTATGTATATCTAAAAGTGTTCCGATGGGGACTGTATTCAGCAAGGAAGTCTAGGATGAATTTTCCACAGTCGAATAAAGCCGGTTTTTTTATAAACGGATAAAGTCAAAAAGGCTACTTTTCTGCAACCGAAAAATCGGCTTTTTCTTCTGAACTTAAATCCCTATAGATGTGGTCGATCGGTAAGGAAATATAGAGGTAAAATACCACCTACTGTTAACAACTTCAATAAGAAATAGTCCTTCACGGGTCAAATAACTTCAAACGGGAGTTCAGTCTATATTCCGATGTAGAACAAATAACAGTTATTGTCGAGTAGATTACCAATAAGCAAAACTATGTTTAAAAATTGGAACCGGGAAGGACATAAGGGGTCTTGAGAATTTATGAACGTATTAACATAGGCAATATGGGTATCAATAAAAGGTGCGAAGGAGTAGATCACGATAGGAATGCAACGTAATAAACTTAACTCTTAAAGAAAATTTTTTTCCAAATAATTCAGCGATTTTTAAAATGTGAAAAGTTCTCAAGACCCCCTGGTACTTCCCGGGTACAATTTTTGGGCACGTTTTTGCATATTCGTAATCTACTCTATACTACCTTTCATTTGATAACCATAATGCCTTGGTTGGCAACTTCCACCCAAGGCGAAAGTTTTGGTCCCTTCGGATTCGTATTCCTGGGATCAACCCAGATCTGCACACCAAATTTCAGCGAAATCGGAAGTGCGCCCTATAAAGTGCAGTTTTGCCGGAATAACCACCGCTGATGTGTAGAGGTGTAATAACACCTAAATTTAACAACTTTAATGGGAAATAGTCCTTCATGGGCCAAATAACTTCAATAGGGAATTCAGTCTATATTCAGAAGTAGAACATCAACGAAATTTGCTGAATTAGGAAGTGCAATTACTTAATACTTAGAAAGTGCAATTACTTAATACTAACACTGGTATTCACAAAACTTAATGTAGATTTGAAATAGGATTATTTGACAGATTGTCTGTATAGAACTGTCAAATAAACCTATTTTAAGGTTTCATTAAATTTTGTGAATAAGGCCATAAATTTCCCATGAACATTCCATTAGGGACCAGGGGATGATTCTTTCATATTAATGACTGCAGAAAAACTACAGATTATTAGGCGCACCACCGATTTTTTGAAATTTTTGCACTCCGCTAATTTAGACCCTAGAAACACGAATCTGATGTCAGTTAGGTGTTTTGGCACCCCTAGAGGCCGGAATAATCACCGCTGAAAATTTGTTGATGTTCACGCCGAGATTTGAACCCAGGCGTTCGTCGTCTACGCCACGGTGGCCTCCTTAAAAAGTGCAATTGTGTCATAAAATTGGAAAATATTACTTTTACCTTTACAATCATGAGAAAAATATATTGGTGCAATATTCGATGGCTGGTACTAAAGAAAGTACACTAGCTAGGTAATTTCCCATCATTGGTTTCATTGGCAAACATGTGCTGAAACTCTCTCACAAACTCGTCTGTTCTCAATTTTCATGGAAGTATATGTAAAATCTCTTTGTTGTGCCTACATAAAATTATGCTTTGCTGAGGAGGCTTTATTCTAAAATCCCTTTTAAAAGCTTGCCATATAGTGGAAAATAAGTAATAAATGAATTCCGTTTTGCATTGAGGTTTTCCAAAAGCTGAATTTTACTTGCTATTTCTGCTATTTTAATCATCCTTAATCATTGCTTAACACAATTTATCAAGGTGTTCTTACTAGGGCCACCAAGTAAAGCTGAGAACGGTCTGGTAACACTGAATTGAGGTGCGGGTACTTGTGTACACATACGAAACATACAAGATGTGTTATGTTTATCTGTGCTCTTGGTGCAAAATGCTCTTCCTCTGCATTTTGGGGACTATTTTCAAGTGTTGGAGCTTACACTTGTTCCATTCCTTCGTCTAGTTTATCCATCCATACATACTTGCATATGTAGTGGTGAATACTTTTGCTTTTTTTTCTTGGTCTCAACCGCCGCTTTACAACTACACGAAACAATGACCGGAAAAATATAAGAAAAGAATAAAAACAAAAAAGGAGAAATTGCAAATATACACGGCGGCAAGTGAGCGAATGAGCCAGGGGAGCTCAATAAAGGAAACTCCAAATAAAGAAAAAACACCGCCAGGAACTTTTTAACAATTGATTTTATGGCCTTGCTTCAAAGATGTGCGTGCGTGCAAAAGAAAATATGAAAATTCACGATTTTTATTATGGTGCAATGAAATGGAAATCCAGTCTGTAGCATCGAGAGTGTAACATGTTAACTATATAACAAGATTATGGCTAATCCGTTTGGTATTTTTGTGCGAAGATATGTAATTTGTTAGGTGTTCTCGCCCATTCCTTATTTGCAGAGACAGGGCTTGGAAATTACTATGAGTTGAATATAGCAATAAACACTCCTGCATTTCAAGATTGACAAATATCATAACTATGATGCAGGATATACTAAATTTGCTATAACCCCCAACAGGAAAAGGGATAAACTCTTTAGTAATATATATCAGTATCTTTCCTACATCGGTTTATAGTCATATCGGTATGGCTGTCCATGTTAAAATTAAGAGATCAGCATGTCCGCCTATGACGCTCAAATCCTGGCGAGATCATCAGAAAAATATTTCAGCGGGATAAACTCTTTAGTAATATATATCAGTATCTTTCCTACATCGGTTTATAGTCATATCGGTATGGCTGTCCATGTTAAAATTAAGAGATCAGCATGTCCGCCTATGACGCTCAAATCCTGGCGAGATCATCAGAAAAATATTTCAGCGGTGGTTATCGCCATCTAATGCTGGCGACATTTGTGATGAAATGCACCATTTGGTATGGAAGCCATGTAATAACTTCTGCACAAAGAGGTGGCGCACTGTGGCAAGCCGTTCGGACTCGGCTATCAAAAAGAGACCTCTTATCATTGAGCTTAAAACTTGAATCGGTTAGCACTCATTGATATGTGAGAAGTTTGCCTCGTTCCTTCATGGAGTTTTTATGGGTAAAATTGCTTTTGTCGAATTTTCTTCAAATTTTGCAAAGATGACTATTTAAATGAACAGAAAACGATTCAGATTTAGACATAGTTCACATCTAAATATATATTTGGAGTAATATTGCAATAGTGTAGTTTTGCAACCTCCACATGCAAATATTTGGATACACTAACAACAACATATCAAAACACTAAGCGCAAAGTCAATTCCATGGCAGCCGGTTGTACGTACCGGATTGACCCGATGGAGCCCATTCGATAATAAATGCGCCCACTAAAGAAACTCAAATCGGAATATCGTTTTATATGGGAGCTATATCATGTTATGCAAAGGTTGTCCGCCCGTATATACACGTAGCTGTTAACCTACATTCAGTCAATTATCTGCCTGGTCGCCAGTCCTTTGTGGAATTTAGAGCTTAGAAGTCTAAGCCTCGTAATGTGAACAGGGAGTTCCTCAAAGTGGGGTGATACTTCAGCACTGTTTAGCTTCTACCTGTCTTCTTTCCATACAATCTGAACTGAACTTCAATCTGTGCGGTGTTCATCGTTATCAGAGAAGGTAGTCATTATCAGGAGAAGAAGTTGGGAGCTACCGGGCACGTCCACAGGTTGCAGATAGTGGAATGCTCCATACGGAGTAGCTGCAACTGCATTCGCGGGCAATTAGCGGTATCGAGGTGAGAGTGTCAGTGAGAGGGCGGGTGGCACCGGCTCTTGCTTAAGTACTGAGTGCCTATGATGATCTATACGACAATGACCATCATGTTCCCGCGGCGTTCAATAGTATAGTTCGGAACGAGCTTGCTCGCCCATAAGAGCTTGGCGAGGAGCGCAAAGTACACATGCAAATGTGGCTATGACAACAAAATTATACCCTTGGTACTGGGAAGAGCTGTCACCTTTGTTCTTATGTGGACCACCGCCATCAGGAAGCAAAAATCATCGTAGCCTTGTGAAGGCATAACTACATGCTGTCTAAGCAGTATCTTTTAAGCTGTTATTGAAAAGATCATCCCAATCACCATAGATATCAGGGTGGATCCACATGATCTGGAGCATGAGCCCGGTAACTATTTAGATCCGGTGGCACTTCACACGTGAATAGCTACCGAGTAAGCACAGTACTTGGTGATCAACCGCCACCCATTGCACCTGAAGAAGTTAGCAAACTAGAGTATCATGACAGCCGGTGGTATGTGCCGGATTGACCCGATGAACACACTGCTACAACACCCACGAACGGCTCTAGACAACTCTTCGCCTCGCTAATTCAAGAACTTTTCTGTAAACTCAGGTGCTGTAAACTTTCAGGCGCAATTTATTAGATTATTTTGCTTTGCTGGAACGAGATTCTTAGCGTACTTTAATTTTAAACTTTTAAGCAAATTTAAATTTCATGTTGCTGACAATTTTTACATTCTTTAACTGATTTTTCATTTAAAATGTTTCCTTAAGTGCTCGATATGACAAGGCGAGTAATTGGCGCCTTTAAATAACCAATGGCCAACCGGTTCTCGCAGCGATCGGTCCTTTTGACCGGAAAGAGCATGCTCACCTAGAGTAGCTTGACGAGGATCGCCCCCTCCACATGAAAATGTGGCGACAACAACAACAACAGTAATCATTAAGTGGGATACCATGTGCACCGTCATTTGGCCTATAGCACAGTGCTCGATTACAACTCTCGTCATAGTGCTTAGTTATCTCTTTTCGAAAGCCAAGAACTCTTTTGTCTACCTCCGGAGTTCTGGCAAGCTGTCTTCCATGTAAAGATTGCCAAACTTTATTTCTTCTCCATCACTGGCCAGCATAATACCGATGTGTAATCTTGAATTGGTCTAATTACGGAGCTATAGAGCCAGTGGATAAACTTCGAATCAAGACCCCATTTCGAATCTGCAGCCCTTTACGTAATGACCAGCACCTGTAGGCTTTGGCAGAAGCCTTGTGGCTATATCGAAAATGGTACCTGTACATTTCCGTATTCATGTAATCGAAGAGTTCAAAAAACAAAAATTAAGTGTCCCCAAGAAATAGGCTTCAATGCTAGTTGCAAAATTTAAACCTACATTGTGAATGAAATCGAATAGATAGATATGCAGAAATATAACAATTAAGAAAACGTGCATAGGCAAAGAACTGAAAAAAAAAAGATTTTATAATTTTAAAGAAACCAGTGCAGAGACGAATGCGATCGATTTAAAACCAGAAAGATTTGGCGATTTCCGATTGCCGGAACATACATTAAAGTTGAATTCGAAAAATTCTTCCCCCACACGCTATCCAAATTAAGGTACGCCGCACTTACGATATTTACATTACATTGCTTCAACTTATAAAAAAAAACGCTATAACAACAGCCTTCAAAGCTCTTAGTTGGCATCACTGTGCAAGGTGCATTGCAAAACTAATAAGAAATGTTCTCACTAATAAGAATTGTAATCGAAGGATACCAGCACCCCCCCAAAATCTTCACAATCATTTCCGTTGTTATATTAAATATTTTATTGGGCTTTACATCAGCTATTTTTCGAACAAAATACCATTGTAATGTTCCACCTCATGTGAATACTTTTTTTTTTGTTACAACTTACAATGAGTCTCTCCTTCGTTGTTTTTGCACGTTTAAGGTTTTTGTCGTTTTGTTATTGCCGTTTCTCATTTACACAGCGGGGTCTTGTCTCACAAACACATAACTTTTTCACAGTATACCCCCATGCTCTAATCACTGAAATTTTTACTTTTCCTTGAAGGATATTCTATTCTGTGTAGTAGGCGAAAATTAGCTAAGAATAATAGAATAATTATTTTTCGTTTTGTTATTGCCGTTCATCTTTTTTGTTCATTTACACTGTACTAACAACAACTACGTGCTTTTGCCGGACTGACCACAGAGTCGAGGGTTTGTAAACAGCTGCGCGTTGTTTGACAACCTTATTGGATTGTAACGGCGTCAAAGTTATCGAATTGAAATTTGGCCATCGCAATCTAGAACAAAATCGATTATAGAAAAAAAATAAAAAGTTCATTCGGCGATAGCGATTTTTCAGCATTTTAATAAAAAAAAAATTTAATTCTTTACCTGTAGTCATTATAATGACGATCATGGATAATGTTTTTTATGTTGGAGAGGTAAAGAAACATAAACCTCTAGTCTTCACTATAATATAACTAATCATCCCTAATGTAATCGAAATCAGATAAAAATTCAACCAAAATATAACGGTATGGAGGTAAATGTAACAGTAGTAGAAAGTTTGAGGATTGCACCTTTTCAATCCGTCCTCCTTCCGGGTACAAATTTTCAATTGAAATTTAATGTTTACATTTCAATATATTATTTCGTTTTAGTGCATTAAGGTTGGCACTTTATTCGATTTTCGCGGTGAAACTCCAAATAAAAAATATCAGCGGAAAATATTGATGAAAAGTGTACATTTCGCCATAACTAGTTTTTCATCTAGGGGAAATTTACATTTCACGACGCCCAAAAAGAGCACAACCAGTGTTTTTTTACATAAAATAAACGCAATAATCCAAATGATGCGAAGCTCTACCGTAATAATTTTGTATTTAGAGCGCACAACAAGCCGATTAGTGTCTGAGATGTATGTCCATAGTGGCAATCCCCGCACCCTCTTTTCAACTTAATCTAAAGGCCGGTACTATTGAAACTCCATATAAAAAACAAACGGAAAAATTTGCCGAAATGTGTTCGTTTTGTCATAACTTGTTTTTTCATCTAGGGAAAATTTACATTTGGGGACGCCCATTGAGAGCACAACTACAGTCGCTGTGCAACATTTCATTTTCTTACGCAAAATAAACGCGATCGTCTAACTTCTAATTGTAACTGAGTGTTTGTTAGTGTTAATTATATTGCTCACATGTATTTACTCTGGTTGCAAAAAAAAAAAAAATCCGTGAAAAAGAAGGTAGTACCAGCGTTAATTGTAAAATTGCGGATGTGCGAATTAGACCTCAGGATTTGTTCATGTTTCCGCCTTAAGCGCAGTATGTACCTCTGGCGAAAATTTCGTTTCCATAAGAAATGCATTGACTAAGCGAAATTTTAGGTTTCGATACCGTTACTGTACCCGCAGGTCAAATGCAATTTTCTTTGCGTAACAGGGCGACATTGTATGATTTTTGCTTGCAACTATTCGTGATCCGAAGAAATGCGCCAGGTTGTTCAACCGTCAATTTATTGTGCATCCCGAGAGTGATAGGCTCGCCGTATTCGTGGCCTCCTCCAAACCGATGAACAGCCATCAAAATTTAACGTAGGCGAAGTTATGAATGCCATCCGTGGCGCCAAATCATCTAAGGCGTAGGGCCCCGACGGAATCTCTACATTGATGTTGAAGAATCTGGATTCACCTGGAGTTGAGTACCTTACTACTGTCCTCAACCTGTCTTTGAACACTTTTATAGTTCCCGATGTCTGGAAGAAGGGCAAAGTAATCCAGCTACCGAAGCCTGGAAAAGACCCGAGTTTGGGAGAGTCGTACAGACCTATCTGCCGTCTCTCACCAGTGGCAAAGACGCTTGAGGCATTACTCCTCCCAAGCCTCGTAGGAGAATTTCCATTCGCCGAGCATCAACATGGATTTCGAAGACTGCATAGCACAACAACAGCTCTGCATGCCGTCACCGCAAACATTTGCCGTGACTTCAATCAGCCCAAGCCATGTGATAGGACGGTCCTCGTTGCACTGCACCTATCGAAGGCAATCTCCACGGGGTCTGCCATGCCAAACTCTTCGAGGACATCGCCAACACGTCCCTTCAGCCAGGCCTGAAAAGCTGGGTCACGAATTATCTGTTTGGTCGCCAGTCATTTGTGGAAGTTAGGAATATGAAATCGAAGCACCGTAGAGTGAAACAGGAAGGTCTCTAAGGTGGGGTGATATCTCTGGCACCGTTTAACCTCTACCTATCCTCCATTCCATGGAGGCCATCGTAGCGCAGAGGTTTGCATATCCGCCTATGACGCTGAACGCCTGGGTTCGAATTCTGGCGGGAACATCGGAAAATTTTTCAGTTGTGGTTAGCCCTTCCTAATGCATTTGTGAGGTACTTTGCCATGTAAAAACTTCTCCCCAAAAGAGGTGTTGCTCTGTGGCACGCCATTCGGACTAGGCTATAAAAAGGAGGCCCCTTATCATTGAGCTTAAAATTGACAGCACTCATTGATATGTGAGAAGTTTGCCCCAGTTCCTTAATGGAATGTTCATGGGCGAATTTGCATTTGCATCCTCCATTATACTCAAATTCTTTTAGTCTACACAACTATTTTCCAGCGTAGACATAAAATGTCTTGGCTGACAACTGACAATTTCGCTAGAGATGCACACCCAGCTTTACAACAAAATCATGCCTTGTATAATGTCAACTTGTAGCCTTTCAGTTTCATTCCAAAAACAAAGATTGTACTTGTGGCATATTTTCTTTTCTTTTAAATTTATTTCTCTAAAATTAATTGCAAAATTTGTTCAAGTTCCCATTTTTCTCTAGAAAAATCATGAAATGTGAAACAATTGAAATAAGGTGAAAAAAAAAAAACATTTGAAAACAAAAAAAATTAAATATACATAAAAAAGGGGCTCATGGGACCTCAAGAACAATACATTGGGGGTACGTGGCGTTTTAATTAAATTCCTTTAGCTTACATTGGAACGAAGAATAAAATGCTTTGCATTAACAAAGCATACTATGTTCTTTGTATTCTATAATATCTTACTTGACATAATATGGGCCAAAACTGCCGATGATATCGTCAAAAAATGAATGTCTTAATGATTTAAAAAAAAAAACCCTTTCATTAAAATGTATTGTGAATGTTTAGGTTGTTTTTTGTTGTTGAAGGGGAGAGGAATTTCTGTTGATCATCATCGCAGTGATGTTGTAATTCTAACGTTATGCAGCTACTGTGTGATATGGAGATGTATAGTGGCGGCATTTAGTCACTATCGTCCTTATCACTGGCTTTGTTGTCATCATCATCTTCATCATCATCATCATCCTTGGCCTTATCGCTATCATCATCAGCTCCATCATCGTTATCTTCATCATCATCATGTTTGTCATCATCATCGTCATCATTGTTGGCAGATGCTTTTGGTCGCCCACGTCCTTTTCCAGTGGGCTTGGCAGTAGCACTTTTGGCACCCCCCTTTGGCGGTCTTCCCCGTGTTTTCGGAGCTACAGAATCAGCCACACCATTTGATTTTGCGGGAAGTTTTTTGGGTGAAACATCTTTTCGGGCCCGACCTTGTCCACGGCCAGTGCGAGAAATGTTGAGATTGACACCACCAGATGCGGGACGACCAACAGGATTTTTCTCTTCATCATTTTTGTCATCTGAGCCTGAAAGTAGTACATACAAAGGAAAATAATGGGGTTAATTACTAAATACAACAAATTGCTAAAAATGAAAAATCATTCAGTTAGGCCGAAATATGGAAAACCTTATTCATCGAGGCTGATTCATCGTTATACATCGAGGCTGAGTTAAAGTTTTCCTATGGAATATCTTATTCAGCTAAGCTGAATTAATGTTCTCCTATGGAAAACCTTATTCAGCTAAGCTGAATTAATGTCTTCCTATGGAAAACCTTATTCAGCTAAGCTGAATTAATGTCTTCCTATGGAAAACCTTATTCAGCTAAGCTGAATTAATGTCTTCCTATGGAAAACCTTATTCAGCTAAGCTGAATTAATGTCTTCCTATGGAAAACCTTATTCAGCTAAGCTGAATTAATGTCTTCCTATGGAAAACCTTATTCAGCTAAGCTGAATTAATGTTTTCCTATGGAAAACCTTATTCAGCTAAGCTGAATTAATGTTTTTCTATGGGAAACCTTATTCAGCTAAGCTAAATTAATGTTTTCCTATGGAAAACCTTATTCAGCTAAGCTGAATTAATGTTTTCCTATGGAAAACCTTATTCAGCTAAGCTGAATTAATGTTTTCCTCTGGAAAACCTTATTCAGCTAAGCTGAA
Organism: Stomoxys calcitrans; assembly: GCF_963082655.1. Lineage (NCBI taxonomy): Eukaryota > Metazoa > Arthropoda > Insecta > Diptera > Muscidae > Stomoxys > Stomoxys calcitrans. The sequence goes on from NC_081553.1 coordinate 216,149,656, forward strand.
TTAATGTTTTCCTCTGGAAAACCTTATTCAGCTAAGCTGAATTAATGTTTTCCTCTGGAAAACCTTATTCAGCTAAGCTGAATTAATGTTTTCCTCTGGAAAACCTTATTCAGCTAAGCTGAATTAATGTTTTCCTCTGGAAAACCTTATTCAGCTAAGCTGAATTAATGTTTTCCTCTGGAAAACCTTATTCAGCTAAGCTGAATTAATGTTTTCCTCTGGAAAACCTTATTCAGCTAAGCTGAATTAATGTTTTCCTCTGGAAAACCTTATTCAGCTAAGCTGAATTAATGTTTTCCTCTGGAAAACCTTATTCAGCTAAGCTGAATTAATGTTTTCCTCTGGAAAACCTTATTCAGCTAAGCTGAATTAATGTTTTCCTCTGGAAAACCTTATTCAGCTAAGCTGAAATAATGTTTTCCTCTGGAAAACCTTATTCAGCTAAGCTGAATTAATGTTTTCCTCTGGAAAACCTTATTCAGCTAAGCTGAATTAATGTTTTCCTCTGGAAAACCTTATTCAGCTAAGCTGAATTAATGTTTTCCTCTGGAAAACCTTATTCAGCTAAGCTGAATTAATGTTTTCCTATGGAAAACCTTATTCAGCTAAGCTGAATTAATGTTTTCCTATGGAAAACCTTATTCAGCTAAGCTGATTTAATGTTTTCCTATGGAAAACCTTATTCAGCTAAGCTGAATTAATGTTTTCCTATGGAAAACCTTATTCAGCTAAGCTGAATTAATGTTTTCCTATGGAAAACCTTATTCAGCTAAGCTGAATTAATGTTTTCCTATGGAAAACCTTATTCAGCTAAGCTGAATTAATGTTTTCCTATGGAAAACCTAATTCAGCTAAGCTGAATTAATGTTTTCCTCTGGAAAACCTTATTCAGCTAAGCTGAATTAATGTTTTCCTCTGGAAAACCTTATTCAGCTAAGCTGAATTAATGTTTTCCTCTGGAAACCCGTATTCAGCTAAGCTATGGAAAACCTCATTGCTGATTGTCCTGTCATCAAAGGGCATCAGGATTGGGTTGGCTTGTAAACTGACCAGCATTATGTCGCTAATGGACACTTTGAAGACGCTTTCTACAACATCCGATAGTTAATTTTAGTTCGGGAGATTTTTAAGCCAAAATAGGAAAACGTTTGGAAAATTTTGTAGCCACAAATCGACTGTTACAGGTGTTGGGCACTGCAATGCATTCCTGCCTGTGTAGACGAGGATATATGAGAACCAATCCGGATGACGATAAGCATTAAGCTGGATGAAAAACAAAACAAGTCGTTCAAGGCGCTTGGCCCAGACAGAATTTCTACACTGATATTGTATAACTTGAATGCACCAGGAGTGGACATGACAACCTCAACATGTCTCTGAGCACTCTCATAGTTCTCGATGCCTGGAAAATGGGCGGATTGTTTCCGCTACTGAATCCTGGAAATGAACCTTGTAAAGGAGAGTTGTACAAGTCGATACCTTCTCTCGGCAGTAGCCAATACGCTGAGGACCTTCTCATCCCGAGCCTAATTGGAGAATTTCAATTTCCTGATTCCGTAGATTGCATAGCTCCTCGACTGCTTTGCGTGACATCACTACACGAATTATCCGTTGCCTAAATCAGACATGCCTATGCGACAGGACGATCTCGTGGCTCTGGACCTCTCTAGGGCTGACGGTTAGTCATGCCATGCTTCTTGAGGACATCAGTAACACGTCCCGTCAGTCGGGCCTTAAACGTTGGATTGCAAACTATCTGTGTGTTCGCCAATCATTTGTGTAATTTAGACGTAAGTAATCAAAGCCAGGCATACTGAAACAGGAAGTTCCCCAAGATGGGCTGATATCATCGGCACAGTTTAAACTCTACCTCTCTTCTACGGTCGGTGCCGTATCATATGCGGACGGTTGTGCGATTATGGCTTCGGCCGCCTTATCAATGGCACCTGCGTGAGGTTAATCTACTATCTTGCCGTTAATTTTATGATATCCGCCACCAAATTTTAAGCCACATCTCTTTCGCCAGCGGAGATGCATAAAGAGTGGAATGTGATAGTTCAAATTCGTAAGAATTCCGACTAAAAGCTATCCCAAAATACATTGACATCCCTTATAAATAGATCTTCCACACATGCCAATGTAGTTTGTGCCCAGGTCAGGTGTAGAAACAAAGCAGCCCCGGCTAAGCGACACGTAGAGGATTAACACTCAGATGCGTCAGGATGCTGCCAACAAGGGATAGTTCATTGCTGGCACGAGAAGCTTAGCTGCGACCTACCGGACGCGTCCACAGGTTGCGGATATTGGAATGCTCCATACGGAGTACCTGCAACGGCAGTCGTGGACAATTAGCGGCTTCGAGCGGGGAATCTTAGTGAGAGGACTGGCGACACCGGCTATTTCACAAATACTGAGTGCCTATCGATATGACTAGGCGAGTTATTGGCGCCTTTAAATAACCAATGGCCACCATGTTCCCGCGGCGATCAGTGGTATAGACCGCAAAGAGCTCACCTACAGGACCTCCACATAAAAATGTGGCTACAACAACAACATCATAACCGTGCGAAGGTATAACCACATGCTGTCTAAGCAGTATATACTGCTCTGCTTTCGTAGACGATCCCAATCAATATTTTGTGGAAAGGCATATACCGCCCAGAGATATCGACGTACATTTGCATGACATAGAGCGTGAGGTTCAGCGCTTCAAAAGATAACATCTAGATCAGGCGGTTTTTCATGCGGCTCTAGATAACATTCGCGCAAACACTGTAGCAGAAGTGAAGGCAGTACTTGGAGATCAACTACCAATCATTGCAGTTGAAGAAGTTAGCCTCCTTGATGGGGTAAAATGAAGTTGGAAGACTTTCCGAAACAAAGCGTCCAAAATGGAAAAAAAATCAGGGATCGAGCCGTTTGGAAGTCTTTTTTAAGTTGGGCCGGATGAACAGGGGCAAACTAAATAAATGGAAGGTAGCAGTTCGATATTCAGATTTTCCCACGTGATAACTGTGAGCAACTCACGGCTTGGAACTCTGTGCTCCCATTTTAGATTATATTCAGTGCTATCACGAGACTCAGCTGGGAGCTAACCAACGCGTCCACAGGTTGCAGATAGTGGATAGCAACGTTTACAGAAATACTACAACTACAGTCGCGGACAACTAGCGATATCGAGTGAAGAGTCTCAGTGAGAGGCCCTGCGGCACCGGCTCTTGCCGGAATTGATACCTTTAAATAACCAATGGTCATGACCGGAATTAGCGTGCTCACCTATGGAGCTTGACGAGGATCACTACTTACACATACAAATATGTGGCTACAACAATAATGGATTGCAGTAGCCAACTAAAGCAGAGTACTCTGTGCTAATTTCAAAATAGTTGTGAAAAATCTAACATTTTTCAAACAAAATTATAAGAAATTTTTGTGTACCCAAACAATCTTGCCTACATATTACACTAGGATTAGTTTATTTTATATGCTATCTTATCTTTTTTTAATTTCTTTTTGTTTTTATATGGAGTTTGACAGTTGGTCTTGTGAACAAGACGAACAGAGTACCAATCATAAGTAAATGTTGGCTAGCATTTCGATATTCAAATTTTCCCGCCTTTCTAGCTATTCGCTATACAAATAATACATTAACCAACCATTGTTGTTTTCCTCCCTCATTTTACTCTTGCACATTTGCGAGCGTCTCTTCACATATTCTTTTAGAGTTTTTGCATATTTCTTGACTTGAACTTACTTTCATCATCGCTATTTTTGATTTTTTTTGGACGACCTCTGCCAGCCTTGCTTTTAACTGGTGATTTCTTTGCCTTTTTGGGGGAACTTGCATGTTCTTCCTCATTGTCCTCATCGGCGTCTTCGGCTGAAACATCTTCTTCCACCACCTTCTTAGGACGACCACGGCCTCTTCCTGTAGAAACAATAACCTTTTTGTTGGCCTTTTTCGGACGTCCGCGACCTCTTTTGGGCTTATCGTCTTCTGATTCTTCATTATTATCATCATCATCGTCTTCTGCGGTTGCAGCACTCTTCGGTCGTCCCCTTCCAATGCGACTTTCAGTTTTGTTGGTATTGGGAGTGCGACCGCGTTTTTTGGGTACAGATGCTACTGGAGAAGCTGAACCTTCTTCCGAGGAGATATCATCTTCCATATCTGCTAACTTGACATCAGCCATTTTTTTGTTTATTTTATTTGTTATGTGTGTTCTTCGCTTATATATATTTAAAGCAGCGTCTCTTGTGTTAGCTTTATTGGCGCTCTCTCTCTTGTTCTTCGTCAATTTTCTGTACCCTCACACTCTATACAGAAATTTTTTTTTCAGCAAACTGCAAGTGAAACCAAATACAAATTGGTATTTTTCCTTTTTCACTTTGTATGGAATTTTTTCATTTTCTAATAAACAAATTTAAACTTACTTGACAAAATTTGTTAAAATATCTATACAGCTATTTAAAAATATCCCTTTTTTTGCATTTAAGCAATTACTAATCACAAATATGTACGTACACACACCAAAGCCTGTTAACTGTTCAATATATAATATGATAATGACGCCAAAAAATGATGCCGGCCGGGTTCGTTTGTTTGAAATTTTTTGGTGTTGCCAAAGATTTGCAAACAAATTGGAAGGAAAGTGTCGGACATAGGCAAATTTATACAAGGTAAAGTCATTAGACCAACAACAACGAATTCAACTATACATCCCTGTGCGAATGGTGGCGCAAATTCCCATTAAGCTGTCAAATATCTTGGCACTCAAGGCTCTATTAAGCTGAGTATTCTGTTCAGCTTTTCAAGCGGAATGCTGTCTCACTCCATATAAAAAACACGTCGACAAAACGTTGGCTAAAAATAGGCGGAAAAGTAGTACTCTGTTTGTAGTGAGGATAATTGCAAAAAAAATATGAAAGTGGCAACACTCAAAACCTTTGCCGGCAAAGGTTTCGACTTATGCTTTTATAGGCTTCAGTCCGTACCATATCTGGGTCGGATGTTGGGAGACTTAAAACTACGCCAAAACTAAGACCATAAAATAAATTTTTTATGGTCTTCAGACCCTTTATCGGGAGATCGGTCTATATGGTAGCTATATCTAAATATAGTCTGGTCAGAACCATATTTGGGTCAGATGTCGGGAGTCTTAAAATAACCCACATTAAAATTTCAGCGAAAAGGAAATAAATAAAGCTTTTATGGGCTTCAGACCCTTATCCTGGAGATCGGTCTATATGTCAGCTATATCTAAATAAAGTCCGATCTCATCCATATTAAGGTCAGATATCAGGAGGCTTAAGATAACCCACTGCTTCAAATTTAAGCGAAATCGGTTAATAAATAAAGCTTTTATGGGCTTCAGACCCTTATCCTGGAGATCGGTCTTTATGTCAGCTATATCTAAATAAAGTCCGATCTCATCCATATTAAGGTCAGATATCAGGAGGCTTAAAGCAACCCACTGCTTTAAATTTCAGCGAAATCGGGTAATAAAAAAAGCTTTTATAGGCTTTAGAACCTTTATCGGGAGATCGGTCTATATGTCAGCTATATCTAAATATAGTCCGATCTCATCCATATTAAGGTCAGATATCAGAAGGCTTAAGATAACCCACTGCTTTTTGCTGCTTTAAGCGAAATCGGTTAATAAATAAAGCTTTTATGGGCTTCAGACCCTTATCCTGGAGATCGGTCTATATGTCAGCTATATCTGCTTCAAATTTAAGCGAAATCGGTTAATAAAAAAGCTTTTATGGGCTTTTGACCCTTTATCGGGGATTGGTCTATATGTCAGCTATATCTATATATAGTCCGATCTAATCCATATTTAGGTCAGATGTCAGGAAGCCTTAAACAACTTAATGTTTCAAATTTCAGCGAAATCGGATAAAAAATAAAGCATTTATGGGCACTAGACCCTTTTTCGGCAGATCGGTCTATAAAGCAGCTATATCCAAATATGGTCCGATTTGGCCCATTTAAGAACTTAACCAGCGTGCATCAAAAAGACGAATCCGTGCCAAATTTCATCTCAATATGTCAATTTTTGAAGGCTGTAGAGTGATTACAACAGACGGACAAACAGACACACATCGTTAAATCGTCTTAGAATTTTACGACGATCCGAAATATATACACTTTGTAGGGTCGGGAATTGATTTTTCGATTTGCTGCAAACGAAATGACAAATTGAATATACCCTCTATCCTACGGTGGTAGGCATGGCGAAACAATTAAAGGTGGTCTCATTTGTACAACAACCACAAATCATATGGTGCAATCCGCTATTGTGTCATCAAGCTGATCGACGGTTTGCCAACCCACATAAAGAAATTTGTGTACGTGTGCGTACATGAGCAGAGAATATCTGAAAAAGAAGATGACAACAAAGAGAATGCAGACAAAAATCTGAAATCTTAATACCGTCGAACCTGGCCGGCTGTTAACAGATGTTCGCGTGAGACCACCTTGTTAAATCCGCCTTGGGTGGTGGGAATAAAAACGATGTTCCGTTTTTGGCAAAGTCTGCAATTCGTATACACGATGAGTACGGTCATGATGTACCGTCTAAAAGGGCCATTATGGTAACGAAAATTTCGCCACAGGTACATACTGCGCTTAAAACATACCATCAAAGCGTATAACTATGCTGCTAAACGCCAAGTCTTAATTGCAATTTAAGTAGGGAACTGAGAGCATCGTTGCCAATGTTATATGTTGTAATATTTGCAAGAAGCGCGGCTTTTTTTTCTCCTATGCAAAACATTGGCAACATAAAGCAAAAATTTACCATAAATTCTTGACAATTTTTCTTGGCATCATTATTGTATTGAACAGTTGGTAGTGTGCATCGTCGTAAAAACTAAAGTTCTTGGCCGTAGAGAGGAAAGGACAAGAAAGTTGTAAAACTTTCTTGGTAAGTTAACTATATCAGATGTTATTAGCAAAATTTCTCTTGAGTTATGAATGTTTTTGTGTATGTGTGTGTGTTTTACTATTAACAATTAGCTACAAACTTATTTGAGCAAAACAACGACCGAAGAAGACGCTGCTTTGTTTTTCTACGATAAAGCTGAAGACGCAGTTTAAAAAAAAGGAAAATGGGTGAAAAACGTGGAGCTGACAACTCTTCCAAAGAAGAAGCCAACAAAGCGGTGGTAGAGAAACGAGGACGAGGAAGACCACGGAATGATCCAAATGACACTGAGAAACGCGTTGCACCCGTTAAGCCAAAAAGAGGTCCCGGTCGTCCACCCAAGGCTAAGGGTCGTGGCCGACCCAAGAAGGATCCTGAGGATGCCGATGATTAGATGTTGTTGTAATAGTAAGGAATCTGACACCGCACGCTCCCTTTGATCAAGGCTGACGTCGTGGTATTTTAGTGACTGTTTATTATATACATATATATTAAGAACTTTGTTTATTAACTTCTTTCGTTTTTTTGTTTCATTTTTGGAAAATTGTAATAATTTGTATTTTCAAGGAAGGAGTGGAAGAACAAACAGACTTTTATGATAAATAACAACAATTGAATAAATGTTTACGCTAGTTTAATATTCCCCTTAATATGTGCCACATTTTATTTGTACGCCAGTCATCAAACAATAATAATTTGAAACACCATATGAAATTGTAATGATTTTTGAGAATGTTATCTCAAAACACTTTTTAATGCCTTTATAAAAAGGTTGTCATGAAAAGCGCGCCAAAAATGCAAAATGATGCTTTTAGAAGCTGTATTGTCATTAGAAAAAAAGTAACAGTTTTTTGTGTTTGAACGTTTTACAATTGCTCAGAATAGCTACAGCGGTCTGCGAATATAACGTCCGGTAAACGTTTTAGGATAGACTCTAAACAACTGCTGTGGAGTATCAGGCCGTGGCATTTCTGTTACTGAAACCTCGACTAGTACAGCGGCGTCACTAGCTAATTGATCTGCAAAGGCCCAGTCCCATATAGTTCGCATGCCTACAATTTGGCTAGTGGAAGAACATGGAAGGAGATTTGCTCTCAAGTTTATGAAGGTGGTGCTTCGGCTCTTAAGACTCACCAATGGGGAGAGAGATTCCCTTCAACAGGCACGGAGAATGATATCTGGTTACGCAAACCTGGATTGTCCAGGCAGAAGTTCGGATGAAAGACTGCGGAACATTCCGTTCCTAGGATAGCTAAGGCTAATGTTGTTGCTGTTGTTGTAGTAGTAGTAGTGTGTTATACACTGAGGCTAATGTCTTTACGGACAGCTTGGCGATTGCTGTTGTAAACACATAGGAAGAGAGCTGCATATCGATTAACATGTGAAGTGTGATAGCTAATGGAATGTTATCTGTATCCTCTGACGTCCTTACTGAAATGCCAGGCCCTCCACATAGTGACTATGCAGGCTAGTATAGGGGTCATCATCGCTCAGCCAACATGTACCGTTGGCGGATACGACGGTTTACACGGAGACAATGGAATGTTGAAATAAAGAAAGTAATGGCAGGTCTATCATTACAGACTTTATGGTAAACGAAGCCTTGAGAAGGTTCCAACCACTTGAGTCTCCCAGATCCGATGGAGTATTTCGGAGTTATTTCAGAAGGAGGCGGCTCTTCATTCTCTTCATTTTTTCACGTAACTAACTCGCAGGGTATGTCCCCTATATATGCAGTGCATTGCGTTGGCAATTACGAATGTTAAAGGTTGGAGGGGGGAAAAGAGGGAGTAGTGTTTATTGATATTAGTCTTAAATTTCTGAACGTCAATGTCAATGGGAAAGACATTAGCCGGAAATCGATTCCACATACGAATGGTTCGGGCGAAAAATGAATTATCTCGGTAATGCATAGTTCGGTCGACTGGCCAATCAATTACAAACGGGTGTGAGTTCCTAGCAAGTCATGCATTCCTGGTGAACATCCTAACGTCAGGGATAAGAAGACGAATATCTCTGGAACATACGCCATGAAAATAACGATAGAGCAAAACAACGCTACCCACATTCCGACGATGTTCAAGAGAAGCAATAGAGTTGGATACCCTACTGTCAACCCGGTCAAGTAGCTCCAGGGATGCTTTTTGAGCTCCTGCCCATTATCGGCCTAATGTAGGTAGTATAGATATTGAGAAGATCAAAAGAGGTGAAATATTTCTTGCACCGGTTAAGATAGCCCAAACACTTAAATGGTTCTTTCGACACTTCGAATACGTATTTTGACCAACGGACATCACATTGTATCTTCATGCCCAGAACATCAAGAGCATCTGACTGTTCAATATCTATACCGGCGATAGAAATCTACGATTGAAGTGAGTCAGTGAATAGCTTGTGAGACAAGAAACCGCACTGCGTCTTCTGTGCGTTAAAGTCTACTCTGTTCATTCGATCCCACTCGGAAATGGCCAACAAATCCTGGGAGGGCGTCTCATTCATAATGCGTCTCCTGTCCACAATTTCTTGAGGGCTGGGCCTATGGTCGAATGAATATGAATGACACAGACTACTGTCATCGGCAAATGTGTAGACTGGAATCGAAGTCTGACCCAATAGATCGTCAATGAAAATAAGAAAAAGAGAAGCGGGAAGGATAGAACACAACAAACTGCTACAATAACAACAACCATCATGAATAACCTATAACGGATTCTGACTGAGGAGAGTTTTCGTCTGAATTCGTGGAAAAGCCCACTGGTCGTCGTGGAGAATGGCGATGGAAAAAAAGTGAGTGACTGGTGAGGGTACTGAAGACTATTCGATTTCGGCCCATAAACATAAATATTATGTATGAGGCAGCTACTGTGGCTATGAGACTTATGGCGATACAATTGCGGTATGATCTAGGCGATGATAGGTAACCTGGATGAAATGAAAGGATTTTCGCATCGGACACCAGAGACGACACTTGAGGTAGAATACGAGGCGGTTGAGTTGGACTGAAATCTTTTTCGGATTGTACGATCCTGTAGACGGAGATGTTAGAATGGCTTTCGGTTATGGGTCAATTAGGGCTACAGTATAGAATAGCTACGAAAAGTGACAGCTTGTGGATGCAATGTAAGCTTTCGCAGCTAATAGACTTAGACACTTAAGTGGGGACACAATACTAGACTCCAACCAGCATTAGGACATCTGAAGTAGATTTTTTCGGGGTTGCTTTTTAGTATTTAGAACGCACAACACTCGATTATTGGCTAGGTGTATGCCTATAGTGGCATAGGGCGGATTAATATATGCACCCTATTTTCAAACTAACCTGACGTAATGCCTTTGAACATTGCTAGGCAAATTGCTGCGACCCCTGCCGCGAGGGTAAGAAAGCTTTTTCTTTGGTCTTGCGTCACCTATGAGAGTGGTGTTATCCTTGATACAATGCTCGATATCCCTTAATATTGTCTGGGCCGCTACTTGATTGACATTGGACATATGGCAACTATATCCAAATCTGGACCGATCTGGGCCAAATTGAAGACGGATGTCGAAGAACCTAGCACAACTCACTGACCCAAATTTCAGCAAAATCAGAAAATAAATGTGGCTTTTATGGGCCTAAGACCCTAAATCGGCGGATCAGTATATATGGCTGCTATATCCAAATCTAGACCGATATGGACCAAATTAAACAAGGATGTTGAAGAGCTTAACACAACTCACTGACCCAAATTTCAGCAACATCGGATAATAAATGCGGATTTTATGTGCCTAAGACCCTAAATCGGCGGATCGGTCTAAATGGCAGCTATATTCAAATCTGAACCGATCTGGGCCAAATTGAAGAAGGAAGTCGAAGGGCCTAACACAACTCACTGACCCAAATTTCAGCAAAATGTGGGCCTAGGACCCTAAATCGGCGGATCAGTCTATATGGCAGCTATATCCAAATCTGGACCGATGTGGGCCAAATTGAACAAGGATTTCGAAGGGCCTAACACAACTCACTCTCCCAAATTTCAGCAAAATCGAATAATAAATGTGGCTTTTATGGGTCAAGACCCTTAATCGGCGGATCGGTCTATATGGGGGCTATATCAAGGTATAGTCCGATATGGCCCTAAAGAACTCGGCCGGCAATCAATCCTCTTCCCTTGCCTTGTTGTTGTTGTAGCCACATGTCTATATGTGGGGATGGCGATCCTCGTCTAGCTACTGTGGGTGAGCAAGCTCGTTCCGGTCCAAAAGACCGATCGCCGCAGGAACATGATGGCCATTGTTTATTTAAAGGCGCCTTGTCATATCGAGCATCATAGGCACTGAGTATTTATGCATGAGCAGGTGTTGCCCGGCCTCTCACTGAAACTTTCCGCTCGATACCGCTGCAATTGCGGTATTCTGTTTGGAGCATTCCATTAACCGCAAATTGTGTGCGCGCCCGGTAGTTCGCAGCTAAGCATCTCATGGTAACAATGAACACCACACAGATCGGAGCTAAAAATTTCAGACTGTGTGGTGCTCATAGTTATCCCGTGGCGGATATAAGAAATTCTCATCATTAATACTATACATACATATGTTCCATACCGTTCAAGTTTTACCTCAATATGGGGCCTTCTTTTTCATGCCGATTCCGAACGGCTTGCCGCTTAGCGATACTTCTTGTTAGAAAGTTTTGAACATGGTAAGAGGATAACCACGGCTGAAAAATATTTTTGGCGTTATAGGCGGCCAAATTAATCTCTTCTCCACGGTGGTCTCCCACTACTACTATGGGATTCCAGTTTCCTTGTCTTCGTATTCATAGTACGCTTTGTATACTTGTTACCAGATAAAGATTCTTCATTTCTGGAAATTGTCATCATGACAGCAAGAATTTGCTGAGGCCGAATTACGGCTTGGATGATGGAGTACGCTTTGTACCGAATGCAATTTCTACTTGTATTTAATGGACATAGTACCGCTTTTATACACATTTTGATGTCAACTCTTTTATAAATTATGTTAGTTATCAGACAAGTGCCCGTACAATAAGGGCCTTCCCCAAGTAATTTCCCTACTCAAGTGATCTGTGTCGCCGATGGCCACTCTGCAATCGTTTTCGTAGCGCCTGCCGTTAAAGTTAATGCAACTTTTTATTGGGAAAACATTCTGGAATCCGCTTTGGAGCCGTGGGCTCGCAAACATTTCTGTTGTAGTTCATGGACGTACCAACAAGACTCTGTCACATAAAGCAATTGTAAACCAATAATCTAAACAGAAGCCAAAAAATCATATTCCGCATTTCGCTGACCAATTGGCCTGTGCGACTGAATTTTCTGAGATGAGGACTTAAATAGATACCATTGTACCAAGGCGGATTTATAAAGGTGGTCTCATGCGAACAGCTGTTAACAGCCGCCCAGGCTGTTCTCTTCCTTGTTATCTTCTTTCACGCATATTCTCTGCTCATGTTTGCATACGTATATACACACTCACACAAATTTCTTTGGGTGTTTCGCAAAACGATGACAAGATGGCGATTCGCACCATATGATTTGTGGTTGTTGTGCAAATGAGACCATCTTAATTGTTTCGCCATGCAATTGTACGGGAATGGGCCAAAGTACCAGCAGATTGCATTCGTGCAGCTTCAAATTCGTTTTTAATTACTGACTCGGAGCAATGGTTAAGGCTACAACCGATTGCCTTGAAAGATTCTGGATGGATTCTGAAATTTAAATTACTTCCTCACACATTTTGACACATTTTAATCAATAATCAATATTTTCACAAAAAATGTGGACGTTCGAATTGGTAACATTTCGTGTCAGCTACCCTGTATATAAAGCTGTTGAAAAAGCATTTGATATTTGAAATCCGTTATAACCTCTTATCTCCTTTTGATCTGCCTTGAGCAATCCAGCAAAAAGGTGTTTCGATAACATGTGCCACAACTTATTGGCCTCACCAGCATACTCTGTAAATCTAAAGGCCCCATAAGATCTTTCAAACAGCTGATATCATATAATACGCTACGATACCGCTCACACTAATTAACCCAAGCGATTTGGTGATTTTCACTAAATTTCCCATTGTCGACAGCGGCTCGAGAGGACAACATTCGAAATGTCGGAACGTCTCAAGGAAAAGGACTTGCCGCGCTTTAGTGGATATCTGCGAGCGAATACAGACCTGGAGGCCAAACTCCTTCTTAGTCAAGACAATGGAGAAGTTGAGGGTATACGGCAGGAGAGAAACTCCTTTTTAAAGAAGTAAGTTTTGAATCACCACGCAGGCATCTTCAATATGTTGTTATTGATAATATGATGTTATCTTTCATTTCGCCCCGTCCCAATCAACAGTCAAGGCGAAGAAAAACAAACAATAACCGAAGTTTTGCAACAAATGCCGGCGGACCGAAGGGATCAGGTGAAAATTCATTTCCAAAAGTTGCGAAATTTAGTTCAAGAATGCATGGGTTATGACGAACAGCCCTCGGTGATCGAACATGCTGCCTTGTTTCTATTCTGGCTGATGCTGGATCAGAAGGTTATCACTGTGGCTGCAACAATGCGGGTCCGCAGTATATTTGGCACCATATTTGGCAACAGATTGGCTATAATTCATCAGACTGTGTGGTCCGTAAGAGAACTCCTAGAAGACTATGAAGTTGAGGATTTAAAAAATTGGAATAAGGGCATTGGTAAAAAATCAAAAGAGCAGAAACTTTGGGGCGATCATATAAAACTGAAATTTGAAAAGGTCCCTTTGGAGGAGTTGACAAATCTTATGGATTTGGCTCCCACCGCCATAAGCAAGAATTCGGCATCCTTGGGATTTTCTATGCAATGGAATCAAGAGTCGTCCACGCCCTCCAAGTATCACAAAGTGGTAGAAACTTTTCTTGAAATGTCTCAAAAAGAGGAACAATCTCATTTCATAATCAGTCTTTCGGAATTACTGAACTCCAAGAAGACAAACAATGAACTGCAAAACGATTTGATTGAACTGTTGGGCTTCGACTACTTCGATCTAGTGCAACAAGTACTAAAGGATCGTAATACAATAGCAGCACAATTGCAGGAGTTGGACCAAAAGGAAAAGCGCACAAAACGCTCCAAGCAAATACAACAAAAACAGAACAATAAAAATACGAATGGCGGTGGAGAATTACGTCCTACTGTGGCCTCACAAGTTGTGGTACAATCTGCTCTGGAGAAAGAGTTGTGCAAACAAAGTCGCCGAGAGGAAAAGAAAATGCAAAGATTAATTCAAAGTTTGGGTCGCTCGGATAAAGACGAGGACGAGCAGGCACAGGCTTTAAATCCCATGCAATTGAGAATGCAACAACAACGAAGATTACTTGAGGTAGCCCAACATCAGCCATTGCTGAAAAGCACTCAGGAATTCAAAGAGTTCCGTTCGACTTTGCCTGCCCAAGTTCGCTACCCTTATGTCTTTGATAGCCAACTGGAGGCCAAACAACATGCTGGCTTTATAGGAGGCAATCGAATATCATTGCCTGACAATGCCGAGCGTATAGATAATCGCCAATATGAGGAAGTCAAAATACCAGCCACCGAACCACCACCTCTAAGTGTGGGCAATAATCGTATCAACATTTCCGATCTAGATGATATTGGCCGTATGGCATTTGCCAATTGCAAGCAACTAAATCGCATACAATCTGTCGTTTATCCAGTGGCCTATCACAGCAATGAGAATATGTTGGTGTGTGCACCCACGGGGGCAGGAAAAACAAACGTCGCCATGTTGGCCATAGTTCATACTATACGCTCTCACCTGGAAAATGGAGTAATCAATCGTGATCAGTTTAAAATAGTTTACATTGCCCCCATGAAAGCCTTGGCCTCAGAAATGGTGGCGAATTTTTCCAAACGTCTAAAGGAATTGAATATTGTGGTCAAGGAATTGACGGGTGACATGCAGCTGACAAAGGCGGAAATGCAGGCGACACAAATATTGGTGACAACGCCAGAAAAATGGGATGTCGTTACGAGAAAGGGTATGCTAAATGTCTATTTTTCCCCCTATAGCTTCTAAGCCATATACTCTTTACGAATTTGAATCTCTTGACGTTTCGCTTATTACACAGACATCTAATTATTAACTCTTGTAATGCCGCTTGTAACAGCTCGAATTATTGAACTTAGTCATCAATTTCTTCACTACCATGATATTTTCGATGCTTGTCCGCCCGTTGAAAGAACGAATGATGCTACCGCTTTCCACAAACTCCAATCAGAATGCAATCCAAACAATCCGACACGTTTTTTTGAATTCAACATCTTTGAACCTAAAGCTGCCATTCTATCCACGTAAAACCTGAGTATTGAGGGCGGTAAATTCCTTGCCAGGATTTCCCTTGCAACTACCGTAATGACACAAACATCTGTCTGAAAGATTGTACACTCCTTCGGCAGTCTCAGAGACATTGATATTGAGTGCGTAGGAGTAGACTCCCTAATGCCGTCCCTGACTCTGTCATGGAGGCTTCAGTGAAGACCGAGGTCTTATGGTCGTCAAACACAGCGAACACGAATTTTGAATGACCTATTCTAAAACGGTTCTCAGTAGGTGCCAGATAGTCTGAGACCCTCCTCTTCCATGGTACCCAGAACGGGACTATGCCAGTACTTACTCAGTCTCAGCGCAACCTTCGCGGCGCAGTTCCGAATATACACCTTATTATTAGGCATATCCAGCATCGCCACCAGACATGCCTGCGTTGTGGATGTCAACGCTTCCGTGATTTCGACGCAGGCCGGCCTCTGGAGCTTTTTCAAATCCTTCGTTTGAGTCCTCATATCATCGGTACTCCACCATTCCAATGCGTTGAATGCCACACAGATCGGACCTCAAATTTCCAGCCTGCGTGGTGCCCACAACAATCCCATGAAAGTGGTAGTTAGGCGGCGCTGAAGACTGACCTTGAGCCATATAGGGTCTAGATGTAAGGAGCATCCCTGTATCGTGGGGGAAGTTTTCGGCCTTTGCAGCGTCCGAGGTCGTCAGTTAGTGTCGGGAAATGAGTCTGCGACCCATCTGCCAGATCATAGTTGTATTCCTGGTAGAGATACATACATATCTAGTTAAGGGATTTAGGAGGTGAAGGAGACGGACTCAGATTCCATACTTTTACTTTTCTCCCAAAATATGTTTTATATCCCTAATCGATTTGAATTTCTGTCTGAGAGAAGGGTTTAGGTTATGCTTTCTCTCTGGAAGGGCGTTGCCCCCGATGGCTTGACCAAAATTTTGGGTTGCCATAAGATTTCAACAAAATTTTGCTTAAACCTACGCACCAATTCCCGAGTGGCGTTTTGTTGAAAATTTGTAGTAAAGGGGAAATTGGGCCTTCCTTTTGATAATAAAAACAAGTAAAAACTATATATGACACGGATGTCGAAAAGCCGAACATAAGTCACAGTGTCAAATTTCAGTGAAATCGGATTATAAATGCGCCTTTTATGGGGCCAAGAGTTTAAATCGAGATATCGGTCTACATGGCAGCTATATCCAAATCTGGACCGATTTGGGCAAAGTTGCATAAACATGTCGAAAAGCCTAACACAAAGCACTGTCCCAAATTTCAGCGACATCGGACAATAAATGCGTCTTTTATGGCCCCAAAACCTAAAACCTAGATATCGGTCTATATGGCAGCTATATCCAAACCTGGACCGATCTGTGCGATATTGCAGAAGTATGTCAAGGGGCTTAACTTAATTCACTGTTCCAAATTTCGGCGACATCGGACAATAAATGAGCATTTTATGGGCCCAAAACCATAAATCAAGAAATGGGTCTATATGGCAGCTATATCTAAATCTGAGCCGATCTTGACCAAATTGAAGAAATATGTCAAAGGGCCTAACACAACTCACTGTCCCAAATTTCAGCAAAATCGGATAATGAATGTGGCTTTTATGGGCCTTACACCATAAATCGGAGGATCGATCTATATGGCAGCTATATCCAAATCTGGACCGATCTGAGCCAAATTAACGAAGGATGTCGATGGGCCTTACAAAATTCACTGTCCCGCATTTCATCAAAATCGGATAATAAATGTGGCTTTTGTGGGCCTAAGACCCTTAACGGGAGGATCGGTCTATATGGCAGCTATATACAAATCTAAACCGATCTGGGCCAATTTAACGAAAGAAGTCGAAGGACCTAAGACAACTCACTGTCCCAAATTTCAGCGAAATCGGAAAATAAATGTGACTTTTATGGGCCTTAGACCCTAAATCGGAGGATCGGTCTATATGGCAGCTATATCCAAATCTGGACCGATCTGAGCCAAATTGACGAAGGGTGTCGAAGGGCCTAACACAACTCACTGCCCCAAATTTCAACAAAAGCGGATAATAAATGTGGCTTTTATGGGCCTAAGACCCTAAATCGGCGGATCGGTCTATATGGGGGCTATATCAAGATATAGTCCGATATAGCCCATCTTCGAACTTAACCTGCTTGTGGACAAAAAAAAAGAATCTGTGCAAAATTTCAGCTCAATATCTATATTTTTAAAGACTGTAGCGTGATTTCAACAGACAGACGGACGGACATGTCTAGATCGTCTTACATTTTTACGCTGATCAAGAATATATATACTTTATAGGGTGGATATTTCGATGTGTTGCAAACGGAATGACAAAATGAATATACCCCCATCCTTCGGTGGTGGGTGTAATTATGTAGCCTATTTCCACCGTGAGCCGAACTCTATATTCTCAAACCTCAAACCTTTGACTTTAATATAAAAAATAAATTTGTATATGAATTTGGTATTTTTTCTCATCTGTTTTCTTTTTTCTATTGAACAGGTGCTGGAGATGTGGCTCTCATTAGCTTGGTTAAATTGCTGATTATCGACGAAGTTCATTTGCTGCATGGTGAACGTGGTCCAGTGGTAGAAGCTCTGGTTGCCAGAACTTTGCGTTTGGTTGAATCCTCACAAAGCATGATACGCATAGTGGGTCTTTCGGCCACCTTGCCTAATTACATAGACGTCTCGAATTTCCTGCGTGTAAATCCCATGAAGGGCCTTTTCTATTTTGATGGACGCTTTAGGCCAGTTCCTTTGGACACTTGCTTTATTGGGGTGAAGTCTATAAAACCCCTGCAACAATTGGCAGATATGGATCAGATTTGTTATCAGAAGTGTGTGGAACAAGTTCAGCAGGGTCATCAAGTTATGGTTTTTGTTCATGCCCGCAATGCTACCGTCCGCACTGCCACCACCTTAAGGGAGTTGGCCCAACAAAACCACACAAATGCTCTATTCTTGCCGGATACCAATAGCAGCAATTATGGTTTGGCGTTGAGGGCTATACAAAAGTCTAGAAACAAACAATTGGTGGAATTATTTTCGGCAGGGTTTGCTATGCATCATGCCGGCATGTTGAGAACCGATCGTCAATTGGTGGAGAAATATTTTGCAGAAGGTTATATAAAAGTTTTGGTGTGTACCGCCACTTTGGCCTGGGGTGTTAATTTGCCAGCCCATGCGGTGGTTATAAAAGGTAGAAAGCGATTGTGAAGTATTTTCTTTTTTTTTTCTAACCAAGTTTTGTATTTACAGGCACTGATATCTACGACTCCAAGCATGGCTCTTTTGTTGACCTGGGTATTTTGGATGTTCTGCAAATATTTGGCCGTGCTGGCCGCCCCCAATTCGACAAGAGTGGTGTGGGCACCATCATCACCACCTACGACAAGCTGAATCATTATCTATCCCTGTTGACCAATCAATTTCCCATCGAATCGAACTTTGTACAATTCCTGGCCGATAATCTCAATGCCGAAATTGCCTTGGGCACCATATCGAATGTGGAGGAAGCTGTTGAATGGCTGAGTTATACCTATCTGTTTGTGCGCATGCGCATAAATCCCCATGTCTATGGCATTGAATATGCTGAGGTAATGCAGGATCCTCAACTGGAGGCAAAACGCCAAGCTTTAATAGTGGGGGCAGCCATGAGTTTGGATAAAGCACGTATGATACGCTTCAATCAAAGGACCTTGGATTTCAATGTCACCGATCTGGGGCGAACAGCCTCCCATTTCTACATCAAATATGATACAGTGGAAATTTTCAATGACTTGCTCAAGCCATTCATGAATGAGGCGGAAGTTTTTGCCATGATATCACAGGCTCAGGAATTTCAACAGCTTAAGGTACGCGACGATGAACTGGAAGAGTTGGACGAATTGCGCCACAACTATTGCAAGGTGAAGGCCATGGGAGGCAGCGAGAATGTCTGCGGCAAAGTTAACATACTCATGCAAACCTATCTCTCACATGGCTATGTGAAGTCCTTCTCCCTGGTTTCGGATATGTCGTATATTGTGCAGAATATAGCTCGTATATCACGTGCCTTATACTCCATTGTGTTAAGAAATAATAATGCCATTCTGTCGGGTCGCATGTTGCAGATATGCAAAATGTTCGAGAAGCAACAGTGGGATTTTGAAACACCCATGCGCCAGTTTAACAACCTAAATGCCGAAACTATTGATAAGCTGGAAAGCAGAGGTATTAGCATATACACTCTGAGAGAAATGGAGCAGAATGAGCTGAAGGAGCTTCTGCGCAATGCCAAATATGCCGAACAAGTTTTGAGGGCTGCCCGCGAATTGCCCATGCTGGACATAGAGGCCACCTTACAGCCCATAACGCGTACTGTGTTGAGAATAAAAATTGATATATGGCCAAACTTCAATTGGAACGATAGGGTGCATGGTAAAGTCAGCGAAAGCTTTTGGTTATGGATAGAGGATCCAGAAACGAATTTCATATACCATTCGGAATTGTTTCAGGTAAGTACAGGAAAACATTTCATATGGGTTTTTCAAATTTTAATTTATTTTTTCTTCTTCCACCTTCCTTCCCCTTAGGCTAGCAGAAAATTTGTTTTCAATGGCAAACCCCAACAGCTGGTTATGACCATACCTCTGAAGGAGCCTTTGCCACCGCAATACTACATACGCGTTGCCAGCGATATTTGGCTGGGCAGCAATAATTGGACTCCACTGACATTCAAACATCTGGTACTGCCCGAACACCATCCACCTTTGACAGAATTGCTGCCCTTGAATCCACTGCCCGTTAGTTGTTTGAAAAATCCCCTATACGAATCACTCTACAATTTCTCCCATTTCAATCCCATACAAACACAAATATTCCATTGCCTCTATCACACCAACAACAATGTGCTGGTGGGAGCCCCAACTGGCTCGGGCAAAACCATTGTTGCCGAGATATCCATGTTTAGAGCCTTCAACAGTTCGCCCAAGGCCAAGGTTGTGTATATAGCCCCCATGAAAGCCTTAGTCAAGGAGCGCATTAGTGATTGGAAAAAGCGTTTTGAGGCTGGACCTCTGCGCAAACAAGTAGTTGAGTTAACGGGTGATACCACACCCGATATACAGGCCATACGTGATTCGCAAATAATTGTTACGACACCCGAAAAATGGGATGGCATCAGTCGTTCGTGGCAAACTCGTGAGTATGTCCAAGATGTAGTGCTGATCGTTATCGACGAAATACATTTGCTGGGCGAAGATCGTGGTCCTGTAATTGAGGTGATAGTCTCACGTACAAATTTCATAACATCCCATACGGGACGTAGCATACGCATTGTGGGCTTATCAACAGCGCTGGCCAATGCTCAAGATTTGGCCAATTGGTTGGGCATCAAACAGATGGGATTGTATAATTTTAAGCCATCGGTAAGACCGGTGCCATTGCAAGTGCACATCAATGGATTCTCAGGTAAGTCGAATTTTGATACAACTTTTTTTTTTTGGAAATTTTTAAAACATTGTCGAAAAATAAAATTTTGACAACATTTTCCATAGAAATGAAATTTTAACAAAATATTCTATAGACATGACAATTTTGACAAAACTTTTGAAAAAATTAAATTTTGACAGAATTTTTGAAACAATAAAATGTTGACACAATTTTTTTAAAAATTAAATTTTGACAAAATTTTCTTAAAAATTAAATTTTGACAAAACTTTCTTAAAAATTAAACTTTGACAAAATTTTCTTAAAAATTAAATTTTGAAAAAATTTTCTTAAAAATTAAATTTTGGCAAAATTTTCTTAAAAATTAAATTTTGACAAAATTTTTTTAAATATTCGAAAAATTTTCTTAAAAATTAAATTTTGACAAAATTTTCTTAAATATTCCAAAAATTTTCTTAAAAATTAAATTTTGACAAAATTTTCTTAAAAATTAAATTTTGACAAAATTTTCTTAAAAATTAAATTTTGACAAAATTTTCTTAAAAATTAAATTTTGACAAAATTTTCTTAAAAATTAAATTTTGGCAAAATTTTCTTAAAAATTAAATTCTGACAAAATTTTCTTAAAAATTAAATTTTGATAACATTTTAAGAAAATTTTGTCAAAATTCTATTTTTTCAGTTCAATTTAAAATTTTTAAAGACAGAATTTTGACAAAATCTTTATACGTATAAAAATGAATTTGTGTTTGTTTGTGGGTTTATAAATTTGTTTGTTCTGTATAGACTCAAAGACGGCTGAACCGATTTCTTTCAAATGTTCACAGATTGTGGGGAGTGGTGGTAGAGTGGTAGAATACAAATTTGAACTCAAAATTTGGGTCCAAGTACCTAGAGGGCTGCCCCGACTCCGAAACCGCTTCAAATAGGCATATTGGACGATAATGATAATATCGGACTCGAATGAAAGGTATTCGGGATATGGTCAGAAAGGAGGAATAGTCTATATAACTTGTTGATAGTAGAAGGGGCGGACCCTCCCCCCGTTACCCCAAAAACACCACCCGATATCAAGGTTGACCGATCGGGACAATATGGGTATCAAATGAAAGGTTTTGGAGAGTAGAATACGAACATGGTATTAAAATTTGGTTCCAAAGAACCCAGGGGCAACTCCAACCCCAAAATTCCCCAAAACAAACATATTGGACGTACATATCAATATGGGACTCAAATGAAAGGTATTCGGAAGAAGATTACGAATATGACATACAAAATTATGTCTAAGTATTTGCGGGTCGCCCCATCCCCCAAATGTGAATTTTACTCGATCGTAGCTATATAAGACTTAAATGAAAGGTATTTGGGAGTTGATGGTGAATATCACATTAAACTTTGTTTCCAAGAATCTAGGTGGCGCTTTACCTCCAAAAATCGCCTTCAATAGATTATTTGACCAATTAAAACAATGGGGGATCACATGATAGATATTTTTGAGTAGAGTGTGTCATTTAAATATGTACTCAAGTGGCAGATGGAGTGTGGCGCACAACCCTCATCTAGACACCCTCCACCAAACGGCTGTATACATCAATTATGACAATACGGGGCAGAATTAAAGGTATAAGGTTGTGGACTGCGAATCTGATATCTTCATTCTGCTCATATATCTAGGCGGACCACCTCACCTCAAAACAGACGATCAATCATAATGAACTAACAGGACACTGTGTGATTTAATTAATGTGTGGGGACACATATAAATGTAGGCCGCCATACCCCCAAAATTATGACGTTCAGCGTGATAGGAGGAGTGGCAAACCTTAACGTTAAGATTGCAACCATTTTTAGCTAATCGATAGACAAGACCAAACGTCGTGCTGCTGGGCAACACTTTTTTGTTCAAAAGTTTTACACGGTTTAATGGTAGGAACTATCGCCACCGCATCGAATATATAGACTGGCAAATTAGTTCTTTACCACAGAAAATTGAAAATTGCCATACTAACAATTTGATTTAATTTAAAAAAAGACTTAATGATGAGTATTTATTTATTTATTTATTTATTTATTTATTAACAAAAGTAATACCAAAGCCTTCGCGGCCAAAAACGTATTACCAAGATTACATTCCCAAATAGAAAAACTTATATATACATACTTAATTAACAAACTCGATAATCTACAACGATTATTTGCAATAATTCAATTGTTCAATTGGCTCCCCAGCCATTACTATGTACTTAATTAAAAATTAATAAGTTAAAAGTTAAAACATGTCCTTGTTATGTTAGCAGCGAAAGAAAAAAAAACAAGAATGATATACCCAAAGCAAACAATTATGTGGAATCAGAAGCGAAAAAGGCAATAAGTTTAAGGCGAAAAACATTATTAGAATGTGAAAAAATCCGTAACTCAGCCGGTAATAAATTCCAACATCTAGCCACACGGACTGTAAATGATCTCTCAAATAAAGACCGGAATATACGGGGCAAAATGATATGCGTGCTTCTACTCGAGCGTGAAAAATTGAAATATCCGCATAAGGGCACGGGCACTCCACTTTTAACAACCTTGTAAAAAAAAATGGTATTACGTAGATCAACATAACGGCGAAAAGATGTTCCCAAAAAGTCTCTGACAAACCTCGAAATATGATCACGAACACGAACATTGTACACGAATCTCACCACAGTATTCATAATCCTATTCAGTTTCTGGAGATTGTAGTCAAATGTTCCTGACACAACTTCTAACCCGTATAAAATTTGTGGCATTAAAAGGGCATGAGCAAGCCTGGCTTTAACTCTTAATGGAAGATAAATACCTGCAGAATACAACCTCCGTAAAATACCATAAACGCGAGAATGAACAATGTCTATATGGATACCAAAATTCAAGTCCCTGTCAATAGTAACTCCCAAGCATCTAAGCCTATCAACAAAGGCCAGCCGCGAATTCTGAACAAAAATTTCAAACCCAGATTGCACCTGTGAACCGAACAGAATAGCTTTAGTTTTCGAGGGATTTATGGAAAGCGAGTTGAGACTAGACCACAATAAGATCCGATTAATGCAAGTATTAATGTTAGACTCTAAAAGACTGCCAGAATCGCGATCTGCACTAAAAAGAAGATATATATCATCAGCAAAAAGAAAAGTGTTACACAGGCTAGGTCCAAGGAACTCAGAAAAGTCATTAATGTATGGTATAAAAAGTAGAGGCCCCAAAACCGAGCCCTGAGGCACACCGGAAGATAGAGAAATAACTTCAGATCTAATCCCGTTTAAATCAACAAATTGAGTCCTCCCAAACATGTACGACATCACAAGTTTGCAAGCAGACCTTGAAAACCCGAAATTACGTCTCAACTTGTCTATCATAGTCCCAAAACAAATAGAATTAAAAGCCTTCGTCAAGTCAAGAGACAGAAGAGCACTCACTTTACCATTATTAATATCATTCCTTATCGATTCAGTTAGGTGAAGCAGCAAGGAAGTGGTATTATGACCTGAACGGAACGCATACTGAGAGTCAAATATCTTGCGCCTGGTACTCATCATTAACTGCTCCTTAAGAACATGTTCGAAAACCTTAGAAAGAACCGGAAGAATCGAGATAGGCCTTAAGTCCTCTGGACTATGAATAACAGAAGTTTTAGGTATAGGAACCACACGCGCAGTCTTCCATGAAGAAGGAAACTCAGAAGTCATTAAAATAGAATTAAATAAATGTTGAATTATATCGGATGTATAGGGAAACAGAAGCTTTAAAAATTTGATAGGAATACCATCAACACCAACCGACCTTGCCGTAATCCTTGCTAAAGCCGCCGAAATATCGTCCACATGAACACATCTAAATGAAAATGAATTTTCAAAATCTTGAAATGATTGAAAATCAACATTAAAACCCTGGCCAGATTGAACACTGGTAGCAAAAAAATTGTTAAGTGTGTTCACATCACCATCATAATTAAAGGTATCATCATTAAAGCATCCCGAGCCCTTAATAAAACGCCAAAAACCCTTAGCATCTAAATTTCCAAAATGCTTTGAATAATGCTTTCGCCTTTCCCTACGTATGATGGATTTAGCCTTATTCCTATATCTACAAAATATTCTCCAGTTCTCAGGTGTATTTTCTTGGCGGAATGCTGCGAAAGACAAGTCCCTCAGGAACTGAGCATCTAAAACATCTCTAGATTTCATCCATTCCTCACCATACCTACGAATCCTTCTCCTGACGACAGGTACAAAAGTGAAAAGACTTCCAAAGAGCAAAGCAACACGCTCACTCAAATCATTGGCATCAGAACTATAGAAAAAGGATGCACTGTCAAATACAGATAGGCATTGTAACAAACCATCCCAGTCAATATTCTCATAATCACGAAACTCTATCATCTCTTCACACGAAGCAAAATCAAAATCAAATGAACAAAAAATTAGCGCATGATGAGAGATAGATGGACATTGTACCTGATTGGAGTGATAAGTCATAGAATTCTCACCCACCAGCATGAAATCAATCAGAGATGTCGTCCTATGACCAACACTGTAATGGGTGGGCCTGGAATTGTGCACAATAGACAGGTTAAGTCTGGTACATAAGGAACGCAATAAGGCAGATCTTGATAAATTGAACAAATCACAATTGAAATCACCAACAATAATAACTTTTGTATAATTCAAAAGCAAGTTGTAGTGCAGTTCCTCAAAGGACTCAGGATCTCCAACTGGAGGCAAATAAACTACTCCAAATAGAAGCTTTGTACTCCCTGAACACAACTCAAGGAAAAGAGATTCGCATTTACCCAAAGCAAAAGCACGAAAAATAACCTTATGTCTGATCGTATTAGATACATAAACTCCTACTCCACCGCCCCTCATATTCTCGCGGTCATTTCGATAAAATTTGTAGCCAGGGATACTGACAGCCTTACTGGAAACAACTGGTTTAAGCCACGTTTCAGATATAGCAAAAATATCAAATCGGGAACCGGATAATATCGATTTCAGTTCATCAAACTTTACGGAATTGGGGGAAGGTCTAATACTCTGACAGTTAAGGTGGCCGACATAAAATTTACCAACAGACGCGCCCAAAAAAGAGTTAATATTTGCGTGACTGCTAACTACAGGACCCATGTTTATATCAAAAGACATCAAAAATTATAAAAGTTAATGCAAACAAGGTGGGGAACCAAACAGGAAAAATTAAAAATCTAAAAAAATTTAATATGAAGCTAAAAATCATACTAAAAACCACTCATACAATCAGCTAATCATTATTATTATTATGAGATCATATATAATACTTTAGTTATAAGAAAATTAATTATGAAATTGCAGGAAGAAAATCAAATGAAAACAATGAAGAGAACCAAGATTTAACGAAATGCATAAATAAATAAAAAAATGGGTAACGTAGATATTTTAGTTAAAAAAAAATCTGTTAAATCGAGGTTTACAAAAATAAATCTTTAGAAGTAAAAAAAATAAAATACTATTAATATACTGAGGTCCCATTTTGAAGGAGCGAAGAACATTCGTTTAGGTCACGGATAACTTCAGTACCATCCAAAAGCCACAACTTAGCTTTGAGTTTGTCACCATTTTGCACTCTGTATTTCGTGATCAACTTCTTACGCATTAGGTTCCTACATACGGCATTAAGTTGAGAAGCAGCAGGAGTATAATGGTCATTTAGATACACTCTGCTGTTTATATTACCACTTTCCTCACCATTTACGTCACTAACTTTGAGACTTCGAGTCGCAAAATATTCCCTCATAATTGAATCTCGAAGTTGCACAGAGTTAAATTTAACAAGTATCAGCTTACGATTGTGCATGTAGCAAACATTGTTAATATCATTACTCGTTATAGGTATCTTAAAGAATGTTCCCAATGCAATCACAACAGCATACAAATCTTTTAAGTTTGTAGGTAGACCATCAATAACTATGTCCGTGCGATTAATACGCCGATGCAAAATATTCATTCCAACCTCCAAAGCCGCAATTTTAGTTGAACAAGACGAAGCAACATCATCGATACGTTTATTGCATGTGTCAATGTCAGATTTTATCTCTTTCAAGCAGGAAGACATCTCTGTCTTTATTTCACCCAGAACAGTCTTTATGGAATTCAGTTCATCCCGATTGCCAGCTAAAAAATCATCGAATTTTTCATTGAGCGCACGAATATCACCAGCAATGCTACCACCATCATTGCTACAGCCACTAGAACCAATTTTACCTTCGCAGGTGGTGCAAATAAAAGCAGACACCTTAATTGCCTTAAGTGCAATGAGATCTTTCTCGGAAAGCTTTGCACAAGATGCATGAAGCCAGCCAGAACAAATACGGCATCTTATGCTTCCATTTTTAGCAATAGTTTCATTGCAAGCAACACAAATCACCTTAGCAGCACCCGGCATCTTTATTGTCAACAAAACAACCGCAGCAACAACAACAAGAAGATGGTGAAAAATTAACTCAGCTTAGATTGAGTAGAAAGACAGCGCAAAAGAGATGGCAAAAACGACACAGTTAAAGATGAATTCAGCAACAGTTTTGTTTTTATAATTTCGCCAACAATTTAATTATGCAATGCAAAACAACACGAAAAAGATATGTGTTTTTTTAACACTTTACGGCAGTTATTTCAATTAATTTCATTCACTCCAAGTAAATTTATATTCAGATTTTCAGAGCAATCATAATTTAAGTTCGTAAACAAAGTTAAGCCGGAGAAAAATAATAAAAATGATCAGCTGCTGTTAAACACACGACTATTCGGGCATAGCGTTGACTTTTATTGTATTTAATGGGTGGTCATATAGTCATACCACATGATGTTCAATGTTGTAAGCGTTGAGCCACTCCAAGCGAGTAGTAGCACTAACATTTAAGTTAGCGCCATCTACTGGCTGTTTTCAAATGGATTTAGTTGATCCAGTTGAAAACAGCCAGTAAATGGCGCTATTTTTTTTTGGGAAGCAAACATGAAGAGAAAGAAGGCACAGTGGCCAAAGTTGATCATACAGCATTGATGTTCGTTATAACTTCGTTGCGGTTTTTTGCGGTATTATTTTTTAACTTTCCCACTCTAAGACAGGCCCTAACAATAATTTCCAAAAAACACCAGATCTTGGTGATGGGTAGGGCGATTTAAGCGAAATTTTGTCAGCACACTTACATTAAACGAAAATAAACATTTTTTTTTATCACAATCTGAGGTGGGGTGCCTAGGAGGGCCGCCCACCCCCAAAACCCGCCAAACGGATTTATAGACCAATCACTACAATATGGGTATCAAATTAAAGGTATTTGAGAGTAGAAAGCGAATCTGATATCCAATTGTGGGACTAAGTGTTTCGTGGGTCACCCCACCCAAAGGAAAAACCCTCAAATCGAACATATTTACCGACCATGGCAGTATGGATCTTAGATGAAAGGTCTTTGGGAGCAGAGCACGTAATTGACTTCCACTTTTGAGACCAAGTCTCTCCACCACACCCTTAAACAGGACTTTTTCTTATTGGGGTTTAATTAAAAGGTATTTGAGAGTAGAAAAATCCACAAGGGGGGCGGACCCTCCCCCTTACCCTAATTTTCAGAAACGCCCGATCTCGATGATGTTGGTGCAATTTAAGCGAAATTTTATGTGCTTTCTTATAATGCCCTTAAAAAAATTTGGTATCCAAATTTTGGATGGGGTGGGGAGCCCCACCCCCAAGACCTACCAAATATATACTTAGACGAACCACGACATTATGGGACTCAAATGAAAGGTATTTAGGATAAGAAAACGTATCTGATATCCAATTGTCGGACCAAATGTTACGGGGACTACCGGAACCCCCAAAACACCCCTAAATCGGACATATTTACCGACCATGGCAGTTGGGGACTCAAATGACAGGTATTTGCGATTAAAATACGAATATGATATCCAAATGTGGGACCAAGTTTCTGGGGGTCTACCCCTTCCCCAAAACAACCCCAAATAAGACTTATTTACTGAACATAGCAAAATTGGGTTCAAATAAAAGGTACTTGAGAGTAGAATACGAATCTGATATCCAACTGTGGGATCAAATGGGTCGCCCCTACCCAAAAAGAACAAATTTACGACCATAGCAATATGGGGCTCAAATGAAAGGTCTTTGGGAGTTAAGAACGAATTTGATATCGATATTCGGGAAAAGTGTCTATGGGGCCACCCCACCCCCACAACACCACCCGAATAGGACGTACTTCCTGATCATTCCAATATGGGACACGATCAGAATTGGCCTCAAACAATTTTGAGGCCAATGGCAATTTGGGGTTCAAATAAATGATATTTGAAAGTAGAGCACGATGCTGATTTATTTTCAGGGCTAAATGTTTGGCGGACCACACCGCTCCCTAAATCGGAAATATTTACCGACCATGTCAATGTGGGGCTAAAATGAAAGGTATTGGGGAAATTGATACCCACTTTCGGCACCAATTTTCTGAGGGTCTACCCCCTTTCCAAAACATCCACAAACAGCAATTATTTGCTGACCATCGCAATATGGGGCTCAAACAGAGGTATTTAGGAGTAGAATACGGATCTGATATCCAAATGTGGGACCATGTACCCCCCCAAAAAGTACAATTTTTTTTATAGACAAAAATACAAAATTTTTTATAGAAAAAAATTTTAAAAAATTTTTTATAAAACAAAATTAAAAAAAAAAAAAATTTCTTTAAAAAAAATTAAAAATTCGAAGAAAATTTGTAAAATTTTTCTATTAAAATCAATTTTTGGCAAAAATCAGATTTTGGGGTCTCTACATGGGTATTATTTTAAATTATGTTTTTTTACATTTTGATGTTATTTAATTAAAGTTCTTCGCCTTCTCAACATCATTTTGACATATTTCAATGATCTATTGTGTCCCGAAAGACTATACCAGTTAATGCCTTTGCCATAGCTTGCATCACCAAAATGTCCATTGAGATTACTAAAATTTGTAGAAACATGAAAATCAACTGTGAAAATCTATGCCTAAGCATATTTGCTTACCTGGAATGACATTTGGTATACCACCAGGCACCCAAATAGGCAACAGCACAACTTGATTCCACATTTTTATCATTGTCTTGATCTTTGGTGGAAAATGGCTGAGCCAAATGGGCAGTTAAAGAGTCACCGGCTGTACCAGTATAACGCCCAATGCGTTTTAAAACAAATTTGTTCTCTTCATTGCCAATGGCAAAGTCATCATATTTGGCCTCTTTCTCGCCAGCAGTAGTGTCATTGACCATTATAATCAGCAATTCCTGAGGACCATTGTAGTTAGTGAGGGCATGTAATTTATCCATGCCAATAAAGAACTCTCCATCAATGTTACCAAATCCTTGGCGATACTCAGCCCATGTGCGATAGAAATCCACAGAGCCATCTTGGCGCCTTTGTATCACAGTCCAATCGCCACCCTCTGTATGTGCATCACATTCCACCAGAAAGCTTTCATTGCTGTATTGAGGGAGTTTTAGGTGGTAATAACCACTGCGTTTAATGCATGCAGTGGCTTCTCCACAATTTTGGGGAGTTTCTTGTGTTCGACTGCAACAGAAATTTTTTATAGGGTTTTGTTTTTTGCTTAAAAAAAATCAAATTGTTGATTAAATTTTTGTTGGTGGAGTCTTACCATTTTTCAGGTATGGCATCATAGCGAATATCAAACATAGGCAAATCTACAGAAGACATGAATTAGTATAGCAAGTGATTCCTTTGCAAAACATCTTACCTTTCACATTCGAGGATTCCAAGGATTTTTGTCTAAAAGAAAAGAATACATTTTTCCATTTAGTTTTATTTTAAAAATTAAATTTCGATAACATTTTCCACAAAATTTTCGAAAAAAATTAAAATTTTGACAAAATTTTTAGATGAAAACCAAATTATGACAAACATTTTTTCTTTATAAAAAAAGGAATTTGAACAAGTAAAAAGGCGTTAAGTTCGACAGGGCCGAACTTTGGATACCCACCACCTCGTGTATGTATGTAAACCACCTTTCGTCAAAATCCGGTGAAAAATGCATACCTTATGACCCATAGCAGATATATCGAAATATCTTTCGATTTGGACCAAATAATTCCAAGTACAATAAAAAGTATAAAAAATATTTGTCTTTTTAGTAGGTTAGGTTAGGTCTGAACCATATACGATACGGATGTCGAAAAGCCTAACATAAGTCACTGTGTCAAATTTCAGTGAAATCGGATTATAAATGCGCCTTTTATGGGCCCAAAACCTTAAATCGAGAGATCGGTCTATATCGCAGCTATATCCAAATCTGAACCGATCTGAGCCAAATTGAAGAAGAATGTCGAAGGGCCTAACACAACTCACTGTCCCAAATTTCGGCGACATTGGACAATAAATGCGCCTTTTATGGGCCCAAAACCTTAAATCGACAGATCGGTCCATATCACAGCTATATCCAAATCTGAACCGATCTGAGCCAAATTGAAGAAGAATGTCGAAGGGCCGAACACAACCCACTGTCCCAAATTTCGGCAACATCGGATAATAAATGCGTCTTTTATGGGCCCAAAACCCTAAATCGACAGATCGGTCTATATGGCAGCTATATCCAAATCTGAACCGATCTGAGCCAAATTGAAGAAGAATGTCGAAGGGCCGAACACAACCCACTGTCCCAAATTTCGGCGACATCGGATAATAAATGGTCCTTTTATGGGCCCAAAACCTTAAATCGTCAGATCGGTCTAAATGTCACCTATATGCAAATCTTGATCGATCTATATGGGGGCTATATCCAAATGTGGACCGATCTGAGCCAAATTAAAGAAGCATATCGAGTGGCTTAACACAACACACTGTTCCAAATTTCAGCAAAAAGCGGATAATAAATGTGGCTTTTATGGGGCTAAGACCCTAAATTGGCGGATCGGTCTATATATCAAGATATTGCTTTACTCCTTCGAAATTTAGCGTGCTCTCTGAACGGACAGACGGGAGAACAGACACACAGCCATGGCTAGATCGACTTTAAATGTCATCATGATCAAGACTATATATACATTATGGGGTCTTAGACGAATATTTCGAAGAGTTACAAACAGAATGAAGAAATTAGTATACCCCCATCCTATGGTGGATGGTATAAAAATTAATTTGTGTTTGTTTTTGTGTGCTCCGTATAGACTCAAAAACGACTGAATCGATTTTCTTGAAATTTTCACAGATGATTCATTATGGACCCGTGGTGAAAATGGGGTACTTAATTTTTTAATATCTGAAGGGGGATGGACCTTCCCCCTTACCCAAATTTTTAGAAACTCCAGATCTCGGAGATAGGTGGTGCGATTTAAGCGAAATTTTGTGTGCTCTCTTATAATAACATTAAAACAAGAATTTTGGTATCAAAATTTCGGATAGGGTACCTGGGGGGACCGCCCCACCCCCAAAACCTACCAAAAAAAAATATATATATATATATATATATATATATATATATATATATATATAGACCAATCACGACATTATGTGACTCAAATGAAAGGCATTTAAGATTAGAAAACGTATCTGATACCCAATTGTCGGACAAAGTGTTTGGGGGAACACGCCAACCCCCAAAACTCCCCTAAATTGGATATATTTACCGACCATGGCAATATGGGACTCAGATGAAAGGTATTTGCGTGTAGAATACGTATCCGACATCCAAAGGTGGTATCAAGTATCTGGGGGCCCAAACAGTACTTATTTACTATATGGGGCTTAATCCCATGGCAGCCGGTTGTACGTACCGGATTGACCGGATGAATTCCTTCACATCTGCAAGGGCTGCCGCCTCAGTGTACCACACACTGCTACTACACAACAACAACAACAATGTGGGGCTCAAATAAAAGGTAATTGAGTGTAGAATACGAAGCTGATATCCAAATGTGGTGGACCAAGTTGGGGGCCCGCCCCTTCCCATAAACACCGCCCAAACAGGACTTATTTACTGACCATGACAATTTGGGACTCAAATGAAAGGTTTTTGAGAGTAAAGCACGAATCTGATGTCAATATTCGGGGAAGTGTCTATGGGACTACCCCACTCTCATAACACCTCCCAAATAGGACGTATTTTCTGACTTTTGCAATATGGGGCTCAAATAAGAGTTATCTTAGAGTAGAACACGAATCTGATAAATATTTTCAAAGCCAAATCACGGAGTGACCGCCCCATCCCCCAAAACAACCCCCAAACCGGTTATGTTTGGCGTCTATGGAAATATGGGACTCAAATAAGAGGTATTTGGGAGTAGACCACAAATCTGATATCAACATTCGGGACCAGCTGTCTAGGGGACGTCCCACTGCCATGAAAATCCACAAATATGACGTATTTGCTCACCAAGACAATTTGGGTGTTCAGGACAGTGGAGCTCGATATTGATAGTTTTTAGGTTCCATACCCTAAACCGGACATTTTTGCTGACTTTTGCAATGAGGAGTTTAGATGAAAGGGTGAATTTGATAACCAATTTTGTAGCCAAGTGTTTGGCGGACGTCTCATCCAATAAACTGCCCTTAAACCAATGGCAATATGAAATTTAAATAAATGGTATTAGAGAGAAGAGCACGATGCTGATATTTTTGTCAGGGTCAAGTGTCTGGGGCACCATCTCACCCCCGAAAACCGCCCTAAATCGGACATCATGTAAATATCGGGCTGAAATAAAGTATTGGGTTGCCCAAAAAGTAATTGCGGATTTTTAAAAAGAAAGTAAATGCATTTTTATTCAAACTTAGAATGAACTTTAATCAAATATGCTTTTTTACACTTTTTTTCTAAAGCAAGCTAAAAGTAACAGCTGATAACTGACACAAGAAAGAATGCAATTACAGAGTCACAAGCTGTGAAAAAATTTCTCAAAGCCGACTATATGAAAAATCCGCAATTACTTTTTGGGCAACCCAATATTTTAATAACGGAGTTCATCTAACATACAAACTTAAATGACATTAAACCCTTCGAACTGATTCGTAGTCCAATGGAGATCATATGGGATTCAGATATAGGCACTTATATTGTCATACTGCTATTCAAGCGATATGCATATACTACAATATTTACGTAGCATGGTATTTCACTAAAAGCTCTTCAATTGTGGAAAATAATATTCAAAGTAGAATTTTATTCCATATAAAGTGAAAGAAGGCGCAGCGGAGCGGGCCCGCCCTGCCCGATTTTGCGCCGCTGATTTTGTCAAAATCAAATTTTGACAAAATTTTTTTTTTTAAATCAAACTATAAAATATCTTTGACGAAATTTTGAATTAAATTCGAATTTTGAAAAAATTTTACGTAAAAATCAAATTTTGAAAAAATTTAACGTGAAATTCTAATTTTGAAAAATTTTACGTGAAAATCAAATTTTAAAAAAATTTAAGTGAAAAAAATTTTAAAAAAATTTTTCTATGAAAGCAAAATTTTAAAACTTTATTATTTACGTAGCATGGTAATTCACGAAAAGTTCTTCAATTGTGGAAAATAATATTCAAAGTAGAATTTTTTTCCATATAAAGTGAAAGAAGGCGCAGCGGAGGGGGCCCTCCCCGGCCGGATTTTGAGCCGCTGATTTTGTCAAAATCAAATTTTGACAACATTTTTTTTAAAATCAAACTATAAAAAAACTGACGAAATTTTGAATTAAACTCGAATTTTGAAAAAATTTTAGGTAAAAATCTTATTTTGAAAAAATTTTACGTGAAATTCTAATTTTGAAAAATTTTAAGTGAAAATTAAATTTAAAAAAAAATTTAGGTGCAAAAATTTAAAAAAAAAATTTGTATGATAGCAACATTTAAAAACTTTTTATTAAAATTAAATTTTGAAAAAATTTTCTAAGATTATCCACTTTGACAATTTTCTATGAAAATTAGATGTTTAAAAAAAATTTTCCCTCTTAATCTAATTTTGGCAAAATTTTGAAAACTTTCAAGAAAGGAAAAAAATTAAACACTTTTCGTGAAAATCAAATCCGTGAATTTCCAATAAAAATCAATGTTAAACATTCCTCACAATTTTCTGCGAATTTTTTCTTCAAAAAAAAAAATAAAATTAAAAATTATTTTTTTCAAAACAACATTTGAGAGAAATTTCACTAAAAATTAATTTTTGACAAAATTTTTTTAAAAAAAAATAATCAATTGCAAATTTTGCCCATGAACATTCCAATAAGGAACAGGGGCACATAAATGAGGGCAGTCCGATTCAGCTTAATGATAAGGGTCTCCTTTTCAAAGCCGAGTCCGAACGACGTGCGGTAGGGCAACACCTCTTTGGAGAGTTTTTACATGGCATAGTACCTCACAAATGTTGCCAGCATTAGGGGGAGAAAAACACCGCAGAGAAATGTTTTGTTTTTCTGATGGTGTAGCGAGTATTCGAACCCAGGCGTTAAGCGTCACAGGTGGACATGCTAACCTACCTGCGCTACTGTGGCCTCCAATGCAACAGGACATGGGTTTCCAAAAATCGTACTCTCAAAAATTTCAGAAAATTTTTGACTGCATTTTTGAGTTTTGTAAATTTGATGATAAAATTGCAAATTAGCCCACAAACATTCCAGTAAGGAACAAGGGGCAAATTTCTCACATAACAATGAGTGCTGTTCTATTCAAGTTTAAGCTCAATGATAAGAGAACTGCTTTTTATAGCCGAGTCCGAACGGCTTGACACCTCTACAGAGAGTTTTTCGCGTTTAACAAGGCATGATACCTTACAGATATTGCCAGCGTCATGTTAACCCCTGCATCAAGGTTGCCTCCAATTCTTTCACTTAGTACTTACTTTAAATTTTCAATATCCTCTTTCATTTCCACTAAGTCCTTCATAGTTAAACCATCGTTTGGCATTCTATCCCAAGGATGAAAGTTCTAAGAAAAAGAAAAATATTTGTTAATCACAGGAATACTTATTCTTATATTCAATGGTGTACCTTTTCATAGCCATCCTCACAACGCATTGCAAAAATTTCTACAGTAATATGTAGCAAAAGCAGAAAACACACCATGGACTGTGGATTGGCCATTCTCAAGTTGATTGGTGAAATGAATGCTTTCAAAGTTGATAGCTAACTGCCACCAAATGTAGAAAACATTTTGAAAAGAAAGCTACTTTCAAAAAACCTCTTTTTAAGTATTGCAATCACGAGCTCAAACATTGTTGGTGTGTGTGTGTGGTTTTTTTTCTAAACCTTTTTTTTATTGATAAGAACAAAGCTTGAGAGTTGCAGAAAAGGGGAATTTTAAGAAATTTAGATAAACAGTAAAAAATCTTTAGATAGTGTTTATACCCTACACCACCACTGTGGTAAAGGGTATTATAACATAGTGCATTTGTTTGTAATGCCCAGAAGGAAGAGAGATAGACCCATTGAGAAGTACACCGATCGACTCGGAAACACTTTCTGGTTCGATTTAGCTGTCTGTCTGTCCGTCTGTCTGTCCGTCTGTCCATGTTGATTTGTGTACAAAGTACAGGTAGCAATTTTCATTCGATCGTCTTCAAATTTAGTACTGGCATGTTTTTCGGCCTAGAGACGAAGCCTATTGAAATTGGAAAAAATCGGTTCAGATTTGAATATAGCTCCCATATATATGTTCGTCCGATTTGCAGGAATTATGCAGTAAAATGGTCATTTGTTAACCGATTCTCTCGAAATTTGGCAGGAAGGATTTTCTTATGACTCTCGACATTACTGGTAAATTTCATAGAAATCGGCCCCGAAGTCTACCACATTATCTGAGAAGTTTGCTCGAAATCGGTTCAGATTTAGGTATAGCTCCCATATATATGTTCGTCCGATTTGCAGGACTAATATAATAAAATGATCATTTGTTAACCGATTCTCTAGAAATTTGGCAGGAAAGATTTTCTAATGACTCTCGACATTACTGGTAAATTTCATAGAAATCGGTTCAGATTTAGATATAGCTCTCATATATATATATATATATTTTTTTTAATTGGCTATCACAGAATATTTGTTCCACTATCCGTACGTAGAATATCGTTCCAAGCGCCCCGATCTTCTGCGCTCATTCCAAAATCTCTGACACCAAGTGTCGAGGTGTCTCCCACAACTTGATCTTCTCATCGGGCTTTTGGTCTTCCCGGTTTGCGTGTACCACCGTGTTTGCCTTCAAAAGACTTCTTTGCTGGAGCTTCTTCATCCATTCTGACAACATGACCTAGCCAACGCAGCCGTTGTATTTTGATGCGTGTAACTATGCTATCGTCGTCATACAGCTCGTGGTTCATACATCGCCTATATTCTCCGTTACGAAGAATCTTTCTCTCAAATACTCCAAGCACTGCCTCATCTACTTTCACAAGTACCCATGGTTCAGATACTCCAAGCACTGTCTCATCTGCTTTCACAAGTACCCATGCTTCAGAACCATATAACAGCACGGGTAGTATCAGTCTCTTGTATAGTGTAATCTTCATCTGTCGAGAGGTGGCCTTGTTTCTAAACTGCTTACGTAGTCCAAAGTAGCATTTGTTTGCCAGTACTATTCTTCGTTTAATCTCAAAACTGGTGTCATTCGTTGGCATATATCGCCCGATTTTCACTCCTAGAGCCACTGCAAGCGCATTTATTAATTACACAATGCTTTCTCCAAAGACTACCACAGTATCTAAGAAGTTTGCTCGAAATCGGTTCAGATTAGCTCCCATATATATGTTCGTCCGATTTGAGAAATATTGCAATGTAGTGCTCATTGGTTAACCGATTCTCTTGTTATTTGGCAGGAAGGATTTCCTTATAACTGTCAACATTAATGGTGAATTTCATAGAAATCGGCCCAGATTTAGATATAGCTGTCATATATGTATATCGCCCGATTTTCATTTTTAGTTGATTTAGCCATGTCCGTCCGTCCGTCCGTCATTCTGTCTGTCGAAAGCACTCTAACTTTCGAAGGAGTAAAGCTAGCCGCTTGAAATTTTGCACAAATACTTCTTATTAGTGTAGGTCGGTTGGGATTGTAAATGGGCCATAGCGGTCCATGTTTTGATATATTTAGCTGCCATATAAACCGATCTTGGGTCTTGACTTCTTGAGCCCCTAGAGGGCGCAATTATAATCCGATTTGCCTGAAATTTTGCATGATGTGTTTTGTTATGATTTCCAACAACTGTGCTAAGTATGGTTAAATCGGTACATAACCTGATATAGCTGTAATATAAACCGATCTGGGGTCTTGACTTCTTGAGCCACTAGAGCGTGCAAATCGTATCCGATTTGGCTGAAATTTTGGACGACGTGTTTCGCTATGTCTTTCAACAACTGTGTTAAGTATGGTTCAAATCGGTCAATAACCTGATGTAGCTGCCACATAAACTGATCTTGATTCTTGACTTCTTGAGCCACTAGAGCGTGCAAATCTTATCCGATTTGGCTGAAATTTTGCATGACGCGTTTTGTTATGGCTTTCAACAACTGTGCCAAATATGGTTCAAATTGGTTTATAACCTGATATAGCTGCCATATAAACCGATCTGGGATCTTGACTTGAGGTCGCAATTATAATTCAATTTGTCTGAAATTTTGTACAACAGATCCTCTCATGACCATCAACATACCTGTCTATTATGGCCTGCATCGGTCTTTAGCCTGATACAGCTCCCATATAAACCGATCTCTCTATTTTACCTCTTGAGCCCCGCAAAGGTCACAATTCTTATTCGAATTGGCTGAAATTTTACACAAGTCTTCAATATATAATGTAATTATGGACCATAACTTGATATCGCTCTAATAGCTGAGCAAATCGTTTCTTTTATCCTTTTTTTTGGTCTAAGAAGAGATGCCGGGAAAAGAACTCGACAAATGCGATCCATGATGGAGGGTATATAAGATTCGGCCCGGCCGACCTTAGCACGCTTTTACTTATTATTTGTTTGTGTGATCTTGTGGTGGCATTCGTAGAGTAGCTGTAAAGGGGAATTTTAAGAAACTTTGGATATAAGGTAAAAAAAATCCCATAGTGACTTTTGTTTGTGTGTGTGATCTCGTGGTGGCATTCGTTTATGTATGAAGAAAAAATCGCATACTAAATGAGTTCAGATTTATATCTAGCTGCCATATATATATCTCGCCCGATTTTCAATCCTAGAGCCACTGCAAACGCATTTTTATACCCACCACCATAGGATGGGGGTATACTAATCTAGTCATTGCGTTTGTAACACCTCGAAATATTCGTTTAAGACCCCTTAAAGTATATAAACTCTTGATTATCTCGGCGTTCTGAGTGGAATTAGTCATGTCCGTCCGTCCGTCTGTCGAAATCACAATAGAGGTCGAACGCTTAAAGATAGCCGCTTGAAATTTTGCACAGATACTTTATATTGATGTAGGTCGTTTAAGATTGCAGATTTAGATATATTGGGTTGCCCAAAAAGTAATTGCGGATTTTTTAAAAAAAAGTAAATGCATTTTTAATAAAACTTAGAATGAACTTTAATCAAATATACTTTTTTTACACTTTTTTTCTAAAGCAAGCTAAAAGTCACAGCTGATAATTGAAAGAAGAAAGAATGCAATTACAGAGTCACAAGCTGTGAAAAAATTTGTCAACGCCGACTATATGAAAAATCCGCAATTACTTTTTGGGCAACCCAATAGCTCCCATATAAACCGATCTCCCGATTTCACTTCTTGAGCCCTTGGAAGCTGCACTTTTTGTCCGATCCGGCTGATATTTAGCATGTGGTGTTCTGTTATAACTTCCAACAACATTGCTTAGTACGGTCCAAATCTGTCTATGACCTGTTATAGTTCCGATATAAACCGATCTCCCGATTTGACTTCTTGAGCCCCTGGAAGCCGCAATTTTTATCCGATTTGGCTGAAATTTTGCACGTGGTGTTATGTTATGACTTCCAACGACTGTGCCAGGTACGGTCCAAATCTGTCTATGACCTGTTATAGTTCCGATATAAACCGATCTCCCGATTTTACTTCTTGAGCCTCTGGAAGCCGTAATTTTTATCCGATTTGTCTGAAATTTTGCATGTGGGTTTCTGTTATGACTTCCAACAACATTGCCAAGTACGGTCCGAATCGAAATTTTGCATGCGGCGTTCTGTTACGATTTTCAAAATCGTATTTTTTTCATAACTGTGCCGAATAAGTCTGTCTATAACCTGACATTGTTCCCATGTAAATCTTTTGATCATCCTTGTTCGCTAGCTAGAAGCTTAAATTTTTGCTGGTTTGACAGATTTTTGGTATGTGGAATAAAATTATGCCCTTCAACTAAATTTATTTTGTATAAATTTTGAGCAGAATCCATGGTGGTGGGTTCCCAAGATTCGGCCCGGCCGAATTGGGAGTTTCAAAAGCAACCCAATTTAAGAAAATTCCCAATTTTCAAATACCTTAATAATTTAAGAACTAATTTATTATCTTTATTTTCATTTCTTTCCTCTGCCAAGTTAGTCACTTTGTTGTACTGTTCCCTTTACTTTCTTCGTCGGCGTATCATCATTTTTGCATAGGTTAGGGAATTGTAATGCCCCGAAAAGCTGTACCAATTAACACCCCTGCCATGTTTGGCATCTCCATAGTGGCCATTTAGATTGCTACAATCAAAAAAGATAGACAAATTAGTTGACGTCTACCTCTAGGTATCCATCAAAAACACAAGAACCTACCTGGAATGGCATGCCCCATACCACCAGGCTCCCATAAATGATTCAGCACAGTTAGTGCCATAATTATCATTATCCTGATCCTTTGTGGTAAATTTCAGACCAATATGTCCTCGCAACGAATCACCTGCAGTCCCTGTGTAACGGCCAGTTCTTTTCAATTTGTATTTCTCCGATTCATCGCCTATCTTGAAGGCATCATATTTCGAATAGCCCTCCTTTGAGTTGGTACCATTTTCCATAAGAACCAATAGCTCTTGCGGTCCATCGTAGTTTGTCATTGCATGTAGTTTGTCTAGGCCAATGAAAAATTCTCCATCGATATCACCAAACCCTTTTTTATATTCTGCCCAGGAGCGATAGAAATCGATGGAGCCATCCTGGCGTCTTTGTATGACAGTCCAGTCACCACCTTCAGTGTGGACATCGCATTCGACGAGAAAGCTATCATTGCTGAATTGATTTACTTTTATGTAATAATATCCACTGCGTCGGGTACAGGCGGTAGCCTCCGCACAATTGGAGGGGGTTGCTTGCTCTAAACTGAAAACAAAACAAAAAATTTATATGAAGGTTAAAGTTTTTTAGGTTATACTGGTAACATAATGAAATAAAATAAAACAAAATAAAATAAAATAAAATAAAATAAAATAAAATAAAATTAAATAAAATAAAATAAAATAAAATAAAATAAAATAAAATAAAATAAAATAAAATAAAATAAAATAAAATAAAATAAAATAAAATAAAATAAAATAAAATAAAATAAAGTAAAATAAAATAAAATAAAATAAAATAAAATAAAATAAAATAAAATAAAATAAAATATACAAAATAGAATAAAATAGAATAAAATAAAATAAAGTAAAATAAAATAAAATAAAATAAAATAAAATAAAATAAAATAAAATAAAATAAAATAAAATAAAATAAAATAAAATAAAATAAAATAAAATAAAATAAAATAAAATAAAATAAAATAAAATAAAATAAAATAAAATAAAATAAAATAAAACAAGTAAGAGCGTGCTAAGTTCGGCCGGGCCGAATTTTATATACCCTCCACCATGGATCCCATTTGTCGAGCTCTTTGCCACGGTATCTCTTTTTAGGCAAACAAATGATAAAAGAAAAGAATTGCTATGTTATTGGAACAATATCAAGTTATTGTTCATTTCGGAGCATAGTTGAACTGAATATAGGAGACCATAGTAGAAGTCATTGTGTAAAATTTCAACCAAATCTAGTAAGAATTGCGAACTTTAGGGTCAGAAGAAGTAAAATATGGAGATCGGTTTATAGGGGAGCTGTATTAGGCTATAAACCGATTCATGCCATATTCGACACGTCTGTTAAAGGCCACGAGAGAAGCCGTTGTACCAAATTTCAGCCAAATCGGATAATACTTGCGCCCTTTAGAGTCTCAAGAAGTCAAGATCCCATATCGGTTTATATGGCAGCTATATCAGGTTATGGACCGATTTAAACTTTTCTTAGCACAGTTATTGAAAGTTATAACAAAACACCTCATGCAAAATTTCAGCTAAATCGGATAATAATTCCGCCCTCTAGAGGCTCAAGAAGTCAAGATCCCAGATAGGTTTATATGGCAGCTATATCAGGTTATGAACCGATTTGAACCTTATTTGGCATGGTTATTGAAAGTCATAATAAAATACGTCATGCATAATTTCGGCCAAATCGGATAGGAATTGCGCCCTCTAGAAGCTCAAGAAGTCAAGATTCAAGATCGGTTTATATGGCAGCTATATCAGGCTATTGACCGATTTGAACCTAATTTAGCACAGTTGTTGGAAGTCATAGCGAAACCCGTCGTACAAATTGCAAGTCGTGCAAATTTCATTCCAATCGGAGAAGAATTGTGCCCTCCAGAAGCTCAAGAAGTCAAGACCCAAGATCGGTTTATATGGCAGCTTTATCAGGTAATACACCGATGTCAACCATACTCAGCACAGTTGTTGGAAGTCATAATAAAACACTTCATGCAAAATTTCAGCTAAATCTGATAGGAATTGAGCCCTCTAGAGGCTCAAGAAGTCAAGACCCAAG
This sequence comes from Stomoxys calcitrans, assembly GCF_963082655.1. NCBI lineage: Eukaryota > Metazoa > Arthropoda > Insecta > Diptera > Muscidae > Stomoxys > Stomoxys calcitrans. The sequence goes on from NC_081553.1 coordinate 216,192,153, forward strand.
ATCGGTTTATATGGCAGCTATATCACAACATGCACCGATATGGCCCATTTACAATCCCAACCCAATCCCAACGACCTACACTAATAAGAAGTATTTGTGCAAAATTTCAAGCGGCTAGCTTTACTCCTTCGAAAGTTAGGGTGCTTTCGACAGACAGACGGACGGACAGACGGATGGACATGGCTAGATCGACATAAAATGTCACGACGATCAAGAATTTATATACTTTATGGGGTCTTAGACGAATTTTTCGAGTAGTTACTAACAGAACAACGAAATTACTATACCCCCATCTTATGGTGGAGGGTTTAAAAATGTATATGAAGGTTAAAGTTTCTTAGGTTATATTGGTAATATTTATAATGAAATAAAATAACATAAAATTTTGTTATGTACTGATACAGTTGTTGGAAGTCAAAACAAAATACTATATGCAAAGTTTCTACAAAATCGGAAAATCATCGCGGCTTGTAAGGGCTCAAGAAGTTAAATCGGGAGATCGGTTTATATGTGACCTATATCATGTTCTTGACCGTTTTAGACCGTACTTGGCACTATTGTTGGAATTCATAACAGAACACTATGTGCAAAATATCAGCCAAATACGACAAAACTTGCGGCTTCCAGGGGCTCAAGAAGTCAAATCGGGAGATCGGTTTACATAGGAGCTATATCCAAATTTTAACCACATAACCCATATGCAATCCCCAACGACCTACATCAAGTATAAAGTATTTTTTCTAGCGACTAGCTCTACGCCTTATACCGCTATCGTGACGGTCGGACGGACATGGCTTGTTCGACTCAGAATGTCGAGACGATCAAGAGTATATATAATTTATGGGTTCCTAGATCAATATTCCGAGGTGTTGGAAACGGAATGACAAGATTAGTATACCTCCATCCTATGGTGGTGGGTATAAAAATAAAAATAATAAACAAAAATAATACATAAAAATAATAAATAAAAATATTGGGTTGCCCAAAAAGTAATTGCGGATTTTTCATATAGATGGCGTTGACAAATTTTTTCACAGCTTCTGACTCTGTAATTGCTTTCTTTCTTCTGTCAGTTATCTGCTGTTACTATTAGCTTGCTAGAAAAAAAGTGTAAAAAAGTATATTTGATTAAAGTTCATTCTAAGTATTATTAAAAATGCATTTACTTTCTTTTAAAAAATCCGCAATTACTTTTTGGGCAACCCAATAATTAATAAAAACATTTAATAAAAATAATTAATAATAATAATAATTAATAAAAATAATTAATAAAAATAATTAATAAAAAAAATAAAACATCAAAAAAATGGTAAAATCAAAAATAAAAATTAAATAAAAAATTATAAATAAATAAAAAATTAAATTAAAAAAATATGTAGAAAAACCTTAATAAAAAATATGATATAAATTTAAATAAAAAATAAATAAAAATTTAAAATAAAATAAGACTAAAGTGAGCATAAATATAAAAAGTAAAATAAATATTAAAATAAAAAACTCTAAGTACTTACCATTTTTCCGGTAATGTATCGAAACGTATATCAAACATGGCTAGGTCTGAAAAACATACGTGTGAAAAATATTTAGAAAAATAGTTAAAGACCTAAAACTCATACTTTCTCATACCTTCTGGTTTAGGTTGTGGCAGCTTTTGTCTAAAAAAAAGAAAACAATATTTTATTGTCTAAGAAAATGTCCAATTTTTCATTTTTATTAAAACTTACTTCAAATGGTCAATATCGGTTTTTATTTCCTTTAAATCCTTCACAATCTTTTCCAAACTACTCAAATTCTGAAGAGAAAACATTAAAAAAAGATGTTTATATTTAATATGTATGTTTTGTCAGAAATATCTCATTTTATAAAACATGCAGATGTGGGGATATATATCGGGTTTTCCAATAAGGACTTGACAACTTTTTTTTTTAATAAAACTCAAACCATTTGAAATAATTCAAAAATTTTATAATCAGCTCATAATCAGACTCATGTAAATCCAAGTACAAAATTATTTTTGCCTCAACTATATTTGTAGCTTCCACAGCAAATTTACTAAAAAATGTCGATGTGGAAACTATCTTTGCCCAAAATGATTATTTTGGGTATATTTGTGGAATGAATTTCGGACAATACGTATTTTTAAGGACACTTTTATCTGCAAAATGGAAAAAGGATGATGAAGATATCTCTATTCGTTTTTATATCCTCCACCATAGGATCGGGGTATACTAATTTCGTCATTCTGTAACACCTCGAAATATGCGTCTAAGACCCCATAAAGTATAAATATTCTTGATCGTCATGTCATTTTAAGTCGATCTAGCCATGTCCGTCTGTCTGTCCGTCTGTCTGTCCGTCCGTCTGCCTGTCCGTCCGTCTGTCTGTCCGTCTGTCTGTCCGTCTGTCTGTCGAAAGCACGCTAACTTTCGAAGGAGTAAAGCTAGCCGCTTGAAATTTTGCACACATACTTTTTATTAGTGTAGCTCCGTTGGGATTGTAAATGGGCCAAATCGGTTCATGTTTTGATATAGCTGCCATATAAACCGATCTTGGGTCTTGACTTCTTGAGCCTCTAGAGGGCGCAATTCTTATCCGATTTTACTGAAATTTTGCACGTAGTGTTCTAGTAGGACTTCCAACAACTACGCTAAGTATGGTTTTAATCGGTCCATGTTTTGATATAGCTGCCATACAAACCGATCTTGGGTTTTGACTTCTTGAGCCTCTAGAGTGCGCAATTCTTATCCGATTTTATTGAAATTTTGCAAGTAGTGTTTTGGTGTTTTGGTTTTGGCAAAATCGGTCAATAAATGAGTCTTTTATGGGCCCAAGACTTTAAATCGAGAGATCGGTCAATATGGGCTATATCAAGGTATAGTCCGATATAGTCCATCTTCGAACTTAACTTGCCTAAGGACAAAAATGATACTGTGCAAAGTTTTAGCTTAATATCTCTATTTTTAAAGACTGTAGCGTGATTTCAAAAGACAGACAGACGGACATGGCTATATCGTCTTCGATTTTTACGACGATCAAGAATATATACACTTTATAGGTTCGGAGATGGATATTTTGATGTGTTGCAAACGGAATGACAAAATGAATATACCCCCAACCTTTGGTGGTGGGTATAATAGTCAGTGAGCATGGTGCGGTAGCGTTGTCCATTCACGGTTACGTGTCGATTGGCATCGTCGACGAAGAAGTATGGCCCAGTGACGCCGCCTGCATGCAAACCGCACTGAACAGTTATTTTTTGTGCATGAAGTGTTGATTCGTGAATTACACGTGGATTTTCGCCTGACTTGTGGATTTTCACCTGACACATTAAGCCAAAAATGAGCTTAGTCACCGAAGTTGATGATGCTCTTAAAGTAACGGTCATCGACTTCGAATTTTGGTAGTTATTGTAATTTTTATGATTCGCAGACGTTGTTCGTTTTTGTACATTACCATGATGACAATGTTGAGTTTACTAAATAAATTGACAGTGACAATTCGATGATTAGTGTAAGAGTGCGTTTACAAATTAAACTCAAAGTAGTCAAGTCCCTTTTGGACAACCCTTTATTTAATTGATATATTGGGTTGCCTAAAAAGTAATTGCGGATTTTTTAAAAGAAAGTAAATGCATTTTTAATAAAACTTAGAATGAACTTTAATCAAATATACTTTTTTTACACTTTTTTTCTAAAGCAAGCTAAAAGTAACAGCTGATAACTGACAGAAGAAAGAATGCAATTACAGAGTCACAAGCTGTGAAAAAATTTGCCAATGCCGACTATATGAAAAATCCGCAATTACTTTTTGGGCAACCCAATATAATAATCTTGAAGCACTTACCTTTTCATTATCATCTTCACAACGCATAGCAGAGGTGTTTAATACACCAAGTAATGTAAAGACTGTCAAATTAATGATGAAACTTAATTTGAACATATTGTTGTTCTTTCTTTATTTGATTTAAAGCTTTGCTTGACACTTTTACACTTGATATCAAACTGAGTGTCGATGTGAGTTTAGTGTGCAATATATACAGAAAGATAAAAATTCTTTGTGGCAGTACCCGTATACATACATACTCGTACGTACATAACTACATCCATTCATTAATTATTATGTTGTTTTAAAAGGGGGAAAAAAATCCCCAAAATTCCCGATATGAGCTGCCTAAAATCACCCATTTTTTGCAAGTCTTCATTTATCTTGAATAGAAGGGACCAGCTTTTGAAATTAGGTGAATGTCGTATAACAGGCAAAAGAGCGCACATTGGAGTATTTAAGCACGCTTCAAGTTTGGCTCGACCGAATTTTCTATACCCTTCACCTAGATCGAATTTTCAAGATCAAAATAAGAAATTCAAAAGATTTTCTATATTTTTCATTATAACTGCTTCCTTTAGGCGCTCAAGAAGTAAAAATCGTGATTTCGGTTTATATGGGAGCTAAATCATGTTGTAGACAGATTCGATTTCTACTTGGCATGGTTGTTGACAGTCATAAAAGAAGTCATTGTGCAAAATTTCAGTCTAATCGGATAAGAATTGCACCCCGTAGTGGTTCAAATTGCAAAATCGGGAGATCGTTTAGCAGCTATGCTATGGATCAATTTGCCTTATTTACAAACCCATCCAGCCTTTACCAAAAATAGGTTAGGTTAGGTTAGGTTAAAACAAGTAAAAGCGTGCTAAGTTCGGCCGGGCCGAATCTTACATACCCTCCACCATGGATCGCATTTATCGAGTTCTTTTCCCGGCATCTCTTCTTAGGCAAAAAAGGATATAAGAAAAGATTTGCTCTGGTGTTAGAACGATATCAAGATATGGTCCGGTTTGGACCACAAATAAACTATATGTTGGAGACCTGTGTAAAATGTCAGCCAATTCGAATAAGAATTGCGCCCTTTGGAGGCTTAAGAAGTAAAATATGGAGATCGATTCATATGGGAGCTGTATCAGGCTATAGATCCCAGATCGGTTTATATGGCAGATGTATCAGGTTATGAACCGATTTATACCTTATTGGGCGCATAACAAAATACTTCGTGAAAAATTTATTCAAATCGGATAAGAATTGCGCCCTCTAGAGGCTCAAGAAGTCAAGACCCAAGATCGGTTTATATGACAGCTATATCAGGTTATACACCGATGTGAACCATACTTGGCACAGTTGTTGGATATCATAACAAAATACTTCTTGCAAAAATTCATTCCAATCGGATAAGAATTGCGCCCTATAGATGCTCAAGAAGCCAAGACCCAAGATCGGTTTATATGCCAGCTATATCAGGTTATGAACCGATTTGAACCATACTTGGCACAGTTGTTGGATATCATAACAAAATACGTCGTGCAAAAATTCATTCAAATCGGATAAGAATTGCGCCCTCTAGAGACTCAAGAAGTCAAGACCCAAGATCGGTTTATATGGCAGCTATATCAGGTTATGAACCGATTTGAACTATACTTGGCACAGTTGTTGGATATCATAACAAAACACTTCGTGCAAAAATTGATTCAAATCGGATAAGTATTGCGCCCTCTAGAGGCTCAAGAAGTCAAGACCCAAGATCGGTTTATATGACAGCTGTATCAGGTTATGGACCGATATGTCCCATTTCGAGTAGTTACAAACAGAATGACGAAATTAGTATACCCCCCATCCTATGGTGGAGGGTATAAAAAGGGTGCAGATATTAATCCGTCCCATGCCACTATGGACATACACCTAAGCCAGGCTTGTTGTGCGCTCTAAAAACTATAAAGTAACTTCTAAAAAGAAAATGTTAATTTAGGAATTGCGTGCTACTTACAAAATCCCCAATTGTTTTTAATACCACTCCTCTAAGTTGGTTCATGTCTGGTGTTGTGACTCCACCTAAGGGCCGGTATCTGTTAGACGCGAAAGCCGGGCCATGACAAAAGAAATGCTCCAACGTCTCATCATCTTCCCCGCATGCCCTACACATGCTAACACTTGCCGCACCGATTTTACATAAGTGAGCTCGTAGTCCTATGTGTCCCGTTATGATACTTATAGCTATACTGACCTCCTTCTTACATCCTTTCAGTAATAGCCTCGTCTCTCACGATCTGGATCCTCCCATAGGATTTTGGAATTTTCGTCGTCCTACTGACCTTTTCGCTGTTCCACAATGTTGCATTCGCATTCGTCGCCCACTCCCTTAACTCGGACAGCGTCGACTCGAAAGGCTTCGGGTTAACCAAGTTTATTGACGGCAGTCCTCTGGCCTTCACCGCCAAATCGTCTGCCCCTTAATTTCCCCTTACTTCGTTATGGCCCGGCATCCAAACGAGGCGGATTTTGCCATCCTCAGAGAACTCGTTAATCTTATTCTTACACTGCAAGACTGTTCGTGACCTTACCGTCCTGGTTGTTATTGCCCTTATGGCAATTTCACTGCCGGCAAAGATGTTGACACTCGACGTCCTCGTGTTAGCACCACACCGCTTCACGCATTCGCCCGGATCTCCGCCTGCAGGTCCGTATTATGATCAGGCAGTCTAAAACAGATCGCAGTCCCTGGGTTCTCAATGTAAACCCGCCAGGCCCACTCTGTCCTCTAGCTTTGATCCATCCGTGTAACATGATCTGACAGATGACAATACTAGGGTTCCGTCAATCCAAGTTGATGGCATCAGTGCCTCGCACTCGCCTTCAAGGTTCATCGCAGATATCCGATCGGAAACCCCTTCCTTCCAGGTTTCCTATCGCTGCCTCGATTATACCGCGATGGTATGAGCTGCTCCCATCGTCAATCCATTATCCCATCGCCTTAAGTCTCATAGCCGCAGTGGCTGCCTCACACTTAATCTGTATGTCAATGGGTCGGATATCTAGAATAGTCTCCAGTGCCCGAGTGAGCGGGGTCCTCATCGCTCCGCCAATGCCAAGACAACATGTTCTCTGAACCTGTTGTATGGTCCTTATGTTGCACTTTTTCTCCATAGCAGTCCACCAAACTACTGAGGCGTAAGTAAGTATTGGCCAAATCACGCTCCTGTAGAGCCAGTGGAATATTCTGGGATTCAGACCCCATTTCGAGCCTACGACCCCTCTACATAGTGCCCAACATCTGTGAGCCATCTCAGTACGCTACTGAATGTGACACTTCCAATTCAGTTTCCTGTCCAAGATCGCACCTAAGTATTTGACCTTGTCAGATATCGAAATTGTTTCGTCGAGGATACGTGTTGCGTTAAATTGGCCCACCTTCGTCTTCGTCGTGAACAGGCGTATTTCAGTCGTCTCTCGGTTAACATTGAGATCTCTGGGTCCAGCCCAGTCATATATCATATGCAAGACCATTTCGGCCCTTCTACATAGCTCGTTCGGATCCTTACTCCTTAGAAGTAATATAACATCGTCGTAGCAGGCGGGTTCAAAATCCCTCCTCAGTTAGCATCCGTATTAGGTCATTTATGGTGGTCACCCATAAGAGTGGCGATAAAATGCCCCCCTGTTGCTTGCCTTGTGTCCCTTTCTCCCTTATATTTATGCCATGGGACACACAATTTATCCACCTATTCTCTAGCATATGGTTTATAGAGTATCAAAGGACCGGGTCCACCCGGTACTGGTCTAAGGATTGGATTAGTGTGTTGGTCCGCACTTTGTTAAAAGCCGTTTTGGCATCGAAGGATTCTTCTATCTTATGCACAAACTCGTGCAGGGCAGTCTTCACCGACTTTCCCTTGACATAGGCATGCTGTTTGTATTTGAGCAGTTCGCTGGATGTCCTATTCTTTATCATGGTGTCCACAATACGTTGAGTAGAAAGGACGTACGGCTTATGGGTCTGTAGGCCTTTGGTGTCACATAACTTGCCTTGCCGGGCTTGGGTATAAACACCACCCTTGCCTCCTGCCAGGCTTTCGGAGTGTGTGCACGTCTAAGACTTAGTGCAAGTCCTCCCCAAGAATAAAATACTGGCTACGTCCCTGGTTGATGAGTACATTAGATTCTTTTGTTTGTTTTAATTGAATTTGTAATTTTTTTTATTGAACATTTTTTAAATTTCTCTTTCAAAAACGATAATTAATATTATCATTTTTGTGATTAAATCAATTAAAAAATTGTTGGATCAATTAATTTCGTGATGAAATTATGACATCTGGTTCTATGTACCGAATTTAAAACAAAAAAATTTGAATTAATTTTTTATTTCGGTCAATTAACAAATTAATAGAAAATTTGGAAAAAATTCAATAATTTTTTAATTGAATCATATAAAAAATTAATTTAAAATTTTAGAAATTTCAATAATTTTTTTAATTGAAAATTTTTAAAATTTTTCAACAGCGGTGGTTGAGATTATTATTTTTGTGACTGAACCAGTTCCAATTAAAAAATTAATTGGATCAATTAATTTCGTAATTGAGATTGACATGACATAAGTTGATTTAGCCATGTCCGTCCGTCCGTCTGCCTCTCGAAAGCACACTAAAGAAGTAAAGTTAGCCGCTTGAAATTTTCCCCAAATCCTTTCTATTAGTGTAGGTCGGTTGGGATTATACCTGGGCCATATCGGTCCAGAACCTGATATAGCTGCCATATAAACCAATCTTGGATCTTGACTTCTTGAGCCACTAAAGGGCGCAATTCCCATCTAATTTATCTCAAATTTGGTATGACGCGTTTCGTAAAGACTTCCAACAACTGTGCTAGGTATGGTTTAAATCGGTTGCTAACCTGATATAGCTGCCATATAAACCGATCGGGAATATTGACTTCTTGAGCCTCTAGAGGGCGTTGTTATTATCCGTTTTGGCTGAAATTTTGTACATCAATTTCTTCCATAACCTTCAACATACGTGTTAAATATGGTATGAATAAGTCTACTGCCTGCTACAGCTCCCATATAAACCGATCTCCCTATTTTACTTCTTGAGTCCCTAAAGGGCGCAATTCTTATTTGAATTGGTTGAAATTTTACACATTGGCTTCTACTATGGCCTTCAAACTTCAATTCAATTATGGTCCGGATCGGTCAATAACTTGATATAGCTCCAATAGCATAGCAGTTCTTATATGTTATCCTTTGTTTGCCTAAAAAGAGATATCGGGAAAAGAACTCGACAAATACGATCCATGGTGGATAAGATAAGATTCGGCCCGGTCGAACTTAGCACGCTTTTTTTATCTAATTTCGCTGAAATTTGATACAATGAGTAGTTTTACGCCACTCGCCATCCGACGCAAATATCGGGCTGTATTTAGATATAGCTGTCATATAGACCGATATGCCGGTTAAGGGTCTGAAGCTCATAAATGCTTTATGTATTACCCAATTTTGTTGAAATTGGAAATAAAAATTTCAACAGTGACAATGTCTGTGCCGAATTTAGGTGCACAAGTTATCCAATTTTCACCGGATTGTGACGAAAGTGGGTTTACATATATACCCGAAGTGGTGGGTATCCAAAGTTCGGCCCGGCCGAACTTAATGCCTTGTTATTTTTTATTTTTTCTGTGTACGTAAATTCTTATCTATTTATTGCACATCTGCCTATTCAGATAAATCGTACAAAAAAACTTGAAAATACGATCCATGGCGGAGGTTATATAAGATTCGGCCCAGCCGAACGTTGCACCCTTTACTTGTTTAGTTTCTTCCTATAACGAGAACCCGTACAAAAAACTCCACAAATGCGATCCATGGTGGAGGGTATATAAGATTCGGCCTGGCCGAACTTAGGTTAGGTTTTTAATAATGACTATCGATTACATTGCGTATGATATCCAAGGTTTCATCTCATTTATTTGCATCCGATTGATTAACAATAATTTGGTATTGTGGTGTTTTATTCTGCTTTCCTTAACTAAAGATCTTAGTACTGCATTTTAGCCTCTACGGCGCCTTACCATCATTTTAACAAATCTCAATGTGGACGTATGACCTGTAAAACTATACCAATTTATACCTTTGCTATAGGATTTATCGCCATAATGACCATTCAAATTGCTGGAAACGATAAAGAGTATAAAATATATTGAACTGAAAAATGCTACGCTGAAAAATTTTATTTCTATGTACCTTGAGTGACATTTCTCATACCACCATCCACCCATATACGAAACAGCACAACTGCCTTCGGCGTACACGTCGTTGTCTTGATCCTTGGTGGAAAACTTCATGCCTATGTGTCGCTTCAAGGACTCACCAGCCGTACCCACGTAATGACCCGTACGCTTTAGTTTGTACATTTCGCTCTCATTGCCTATAACAAAGTCATCATATTTGGCAAATCCTTCCACTGAATTGGAGCCATTCACCATAAGAATCAGCAACTCTTGCGGACCCTGGTAATTAGTCAATGCATGCAGCTTGTCCAAACCGATAAAGAACTCCCCATCAATATTACCAAATCCATGCTTATAATCCATCCACTCACGATAGAAGTCAACAGAACCATCATGACGCCGTTGAATGACGGTCCAATCACCACCATCTGTGCGAGCATCACAATCCACAAGGAAAGTGTCGTTGCTAAATGTTGGGATTTTAATCTTGTGATAACCATTGCGTTTGGTGCAAGCAGTAGCCTCGGCACAATTGGAGGGTATTCCCAGATTTGGGCTAAAGTTGTGAGGAGGAAGAAAAAGAAATTAAGGACGAAATAGTACACCCCAACATTACTTTCAGCGTACAAAACTTCAGTCAAATCGTATAGGAATTTTGCCCTTGAAGGTTTGAATAAGTCAAATTCGGAAACGAGTTAGTATGGGAGGCATGTCAAAACATTAGTTGATTTGAGCCATTTACAACCCAAAGCTACAAATTTCCATCAATAAAACTTTTATGGGCCTACTCTATTTTATACGTAGATGGAAGGACAGAGATATATTACCCGATCTATTACTTATCTTATAGTGACGGGTATAAAAATGTTAAAAAATTTGCTTACCATGTGTTAGGGTATTTATCGAATCGTATATCGAAGATTGGCAGACCTAAAAGAAGACAGAAAAAACAAGTAAAACAAGTAAAAGCGTGCTAAGTTCGGCCGGGCCGAATCTTGTATACCCTCCACCATGGAGCGCATTTGTCGAGTTCTTTTCCCGGCATCTCTTCTTAGGCAAAAAATGATATAAGAAAAGATTTTCTCTGCTATTAGAGCGATATCAAGATATGATCCGGTTCAGACCACAATTAAATTATATGTTGGAGACCTGTGTAAAATGTCAGCCAATTCGAATAAGAATTGCGCCCTTTGGGGGCTCAAAAAGTAAAATAGAGAGATCGATTTATATGGGAGCTGTATCGGGCTATAGACCGATTCAGACCATAATAAACACGTATGTTCATGGTCATGAGAGGATCCGTCGTACAAAATTTCAGGCAAATCGAATAAGAATTACGCTCTCTAGAGGCCCAAGAAGTCAAGACCCAAGATCGGTTTATATGGCAGCTACATCAGGTTATAAACCGATTTGACCCATACTTGGCACAGTTGTTGGATATCATAAAAAAACACGTGGTGCAAAATTTCATTCTAATCGGATAAGAATTGCTCACTCTAGAGGCTCAAGAAATCAAGACCCAAGATCGGTTTATATGACAGCTATACCAAGTAATGGCCCGAATTGAACCATACTTAGCACAGTTGTTAGAAGTGATACTAAAACACTATGTGCAAAATTTCAGTCTAGTCGGATGAGAATTGCGCCCTCTAGAGGCCCAAGAAGTCAGGACCCAAGATCGGTTTATATGGCAGCTATATCAGGTTATGGACCGATTTGAACCATACTTGGCACAGTTGTTGGATATCACAACAAAACACGTCGTGCAAAATTTCATCCCAATCGGATAAGAATTGCGCACTCTAGAGGCTCAAGAAGTCAAGACCCAAGATCGGTTTATATGGCAGCTATATCAGGTTATGGACCGATTTGAACCATACTTGGCACAGTTGTTGGATATCATAACAAAATACGTCGTGCAAAATTTCATCCCTATCGGATAAGAATTGCGCACTCTAGAGGCTCAAGAAGTCAAGACCCAAGATCGGTTTATATGGCAGCTATATTAAAACATGGACCGATATGGCCCATTTACAATACCAACCGACCTACACTAATAAGAAGTATTTGTGCAAAATTTCAAGCGGCTAGCTTTACTCCTTCGGAAGTTAGCGTGCTTTCGACAGACAGACGGACGGACGGACAGACGGACGGACATGGCTAGATCGACATAAAATTTCACGACGATCAAGAATATATACTTTATAGGGTCTCAGACGAATATTTCGAGTAGTTACAATCAGAATGACGAAATTAGTATACCCCCCATCTTATGGTGGAGGGTATAAAAACGATAAGTTCGGCCAGGCGGAATCCTATGTACCATCCACCATGAATCGTATGGACTGTACTTGTCATGGCTGTTAGATGTCACAAAAACAAGTAAAAAGGCGTCGCACATTTGGATATCAGGTTCCCAAAGACCTTTATTTGAGCCCCATATTGCGAAGGTCAGTAAATAATTGCTGTTTGTGGGGTGTTTTGGGGAAGGGGTAGATCCCCAGAAAATTGGACCCTAAAGTGGGTATCAAATTAGTACTCATCTCCCAAAACCCTTCATTTGAGCCCCACATTGACGTGGTCGGCAAATGTGCCCTATGTAGGGGTGTTTTGGGCAGTGGGGTGGTCCTAAGCACTAAAATTATGTAAGCATCGTGCTCTACTCTCAAAATATATTTTATTTGAACCTCATATTCCCATTGGGCTCAAAATTGGCCCCATAGACACGTTTTCCGGGATATTAATATCAAATTCGTTCTTTACTCCCAAAGACCTTTCATTTGAGCCCCACATTGCTGTAGTCGTAAATTTGTCCTCTTTGGGGTGTGTTTTTGGGAGGCATGGTCCCACATTTGGATATCAGATTCGTATTCCACACTCAAATACCTTTTATTCAGGCCCCATATTGCCATGATCAGTAAATAAGTCCTGTTTGGGAGGTGTTTGGAGAAGGGGTGGACCCCCAGAAACTTGGTCCCACATTTGGATATCAGATTCGTATTCTACTCGCAAATACCTGTCATTTGAGTCCCCTATTGCCATGGTCGGTAAATATGTCCGATTTAGGGGAGTATGACATTTGAATATCATATACATTTTCTTATCCTAAATACCTTTCATTTGAGTCCCATATTGTCGTGGTTGGTCTAAATATATATTTGGTAGGTCTTGGGGGGTGGGGCGGTCCCCCATAGGTACCCCATCCAAAATTTGGATACCAAATTTTTATTTTTTGGTTACTATAAGAGATCACACGAAGTTTCGCTTAAATCGCACCACCATCACCGAGATCGGGCGTTTCTGAAAATAAAGATAAGGGGGAGGGCCCGCGCTTTCTTCAGATATCAAAAAATATAGTACTCTATTTTCACCACGGCGTATAGCCGTTTTTGATTTTATAAGGAACACACAAACAAACAAACACAAACTGATTTTTATACCCACCACCGAAGAATGGGGGTATATTCATTTTGTTATTCCGTTTGCAACACATCGAATTATCCATTTCCGATCCTAAAAAGTATATATATTCTTGATCAGCGTAAAAAACTAAGACGATCTAGGCATGTCCTTCCGTATGTCTGTTGAAATCATTCTACAGTCTTTAAAAATAGAGATATTGAGCTGAAACTTTGCACAGATTCTTTTTTTCCATAAGCGGATTAAGTTCGAAGATGGGCTAAATCTTGATATAGTCCCCATATCGACCGATCCGCCGGTTTAGGGTCTTAGGCCCATAAAAGCCACATTTATTATCCGATTTTGATGAAATTTGGGACAGTGAGGTTTGGTTGGCCCTTCGTCATATTTCTGCAATTTGGCCCCGATCGGTTTTGATATAGCTGCCATATAGACCGATCTGCCGATTTAGGGTCTTAGGCC